>NW_027461537.1:1058705-1223165 GCF_027571235.1 Dermatophagoides pteronyssinus
CCAGTAGTAGTTTGAATAGATCAAAACGAAAAATTTTTCATTTATATATTGGTTTCAAGTCAAATCATCATCATAATGATTTCTTATTTGTAATGAACCCATGATAAAATAATTTTTTCATGTTAATTCATTCATCAAATTGACATTGCAAGAATCCGATTCCTAAGAATTTCTAACCTATCTTAATAATGTTTATGCGGAAAAAAACCCATTGATTTATTTTGATTTTTGAAATTTTATCTTTCAATAAATCTTTATAAGATATATTTTTTCCTAATACAATATGTTTTTTTTCTTACTTAGTTTCATAAGATTTTCTTTTTCCATTGAATTTTCCTATGAATTTTTTTAAATTTAATTTTTAAAACACACTGCCTCAGGGAAGCATTTTCCTATGAATTCATTTTCATTACTTAAAAATTCATCAATTCATCTGGACGTACTAACAACTAACTACAGAAGCAGCAATTGCAGAATAAAACAAAACTAACCTGAATTTTCTGGAAAAAAACTCTGGTTTTATCAGGAATACACCTTTTTCTCCCTATATTAACCCAATCGGACAATTCTTTTCTTTTTCGTTCAAAAATCGAACGTTTTTTTTTCACCAATTTTTGTTATTCTTTATTCATCGTTGCACGCAAATACACTACCCGATTCCCATCCATTACCGGATTGTCATTATAAAACCAGATGGCAATGAAGTTTTTTTGTTTTTGTTTTTACGTAGCCGGAATTATTTTGGGATTTTGTCGATTCACTCCTACTTTTTTTTTATAATTTTGTTTTTGTTTTTTTGCTTCCTTGTCCTTCTTTATTTGTCATTATCGACTCGCAATTGACAATCAAACCATAACCAATAATAATAACAAGATTGAATTTGAACAACAACAACAACAACAAAAAAGTGGGAGAAAAAGAGATTGAAAGAAGGAAAATTTCCATTTACGATTCCATGTTGTGTGTGTGTGTGGGCGTATGATGGCGTTCTTTTGTTTTGCTTGTTTCATTCGTTTATTACGATTTGGATTCGGTTTTTTTTTCGATAGATGTTGTCGATATATGTAATTTTACAAAGGTTGACTATTCGATTTTGTTTTGAAATTATTTGATAGAACATCCAATTTTTATATACAATTCATATTGAATGTAAATATTGAAACGGAAATTGTTCACAGAGATTGTATGATAGAGTTTCAAGGTATTTCAATTTTCACGTATACTCATCACCATCATGAGCTCCTCCTACTCTGTTTACAATTCATTCTACAATTCTGAATTCTCTACAAAATGATATTTCAAGAGGAGGGGGTTTCATTTCTGTTTTTGTTGTCTATGCACGCAAAGTTTTGTGTGCGTGTGTGGAGGTGTAGGGCGATGGCGACCTTCAATCTGGGTGGGGTCCACATTCTCCAAAAAAAAAAAAAAAAATTGTATGATTTTATTGATTGGGGAGATGTTAACTACTATAGTATTCGAACAACCGGCACAATGACCCGGTAATATTATAATCATATTAAGCATCCTAAAAAAAACAGAAAATGCAATGGGTAAATACTGAACACCTGTGTAGGGAATACGGGTTGTTATTCAATAACCCGAATTTATTTTAAGAAAAAACAAAAAAAAAAAACGGACAAGATCAAGATCAGGTTATCGCCATTTTCAACATCATCATCATCATTGGTAATGAAAAGTAGTTTGTTGTTTTCAAAGTTGTTTGGCGTGTGTGCACGTTGATTGATAATGTTGTTGAATGACCTCGAGGTCGAAAATTTTGAAGAAAAAAAAACATAGAATAAGGAATGATTTCCTTCTCGATGAGAAAAATATATATAAAAACACCCATCATTTCGAATAAAATCGAAATACCAGAAAAAAGCCGAAAAACAGGATGGACGCCATCATGATCATCATCGTCATCCGAAGCCAAACGGGCATTCCGCCCATATTTCGAAAAAGAGTGGGAGAAACAACAAAAATAAAAATAATGACGAGAAGGAGGGAGGGAGGCTTGTTCTATACAGCGTTATCGCGTTTAACTAAAAGTTCCAAAACAAAACAAAATGTTCATTATGTCGCATGAATTCCGGATAGCACAGAATGATGGCAATCACCTGATAGTGATTGAACAAGAATCGTTAATAAAATAAAATTTTTTTTTGTGTACGTTCGAGACATATCAGCAATAATATTGATTGATAATTGAAGAAAAATTCAAACTTTATCACCTTTGAAATAAAGGTATTTTTCGAATGATGGCCAATTGAATCATCAAAGAATTATTAATCGAGATATCACTGTAAATATTTATTCGATAATGCCATGCATGCATACCATGGTATCATCCAACACCCACAAACCAAAAAAAAAAAAAAAAAACAACCACTACTACCCAAATCATTTGTCTCTTTTTTGGAGCATTTTTCAGTTGATACTTCTACAATCCATGCCGGTAGTAGTACCCACAACAATCCTTAATGATCCTTCATTTTTTAAAGTAGTAGCATACCGAATAGTAACAAAGCACCCCGATCCATTCATATTTGAGATAAGGTATGCGGATGATAGTGGTTGTTGTTGTTGTTGTCGCTGTTGCCATTTGTCTTGTGATGAGCGAAATAATAGAAAAATAAAATTTTCTTTTTTCTGGTTTGATTGATGGATCGAATTAAGATCGATGTGTATCATTTTTTTCATCATTGAAAACAAATCAAAATAAAAGTTTTGATTCCTTATTTAATATATGAAAAAATTGTTTAATTCTGTGTTTATCAACAGAATTTTTGAATTCCATGCCACTCCCCATTTGAATGTCTGAATATCCACCTTGATTGTCGCATGACAGCTTGATTGACAACAAAAACGATTTTATATATTTTTTTTTTTTTTTTTTTTTTGATGAATGATAACAAATATAAACACATTGCTCATCAATTTATAATTCATCATTTTGATCAACATCAATTTCATTTACCATCATCACCTAATTAATATATTGGACCTTGAACGTTTTGTTGTTGATAAACAAATATCGAATTAAGAAGAAAGAAAAAAGATCATAAGATTCATGACACCGTACAAACATAAATCTGAAATTTTTTTTTTAACGAAATAAAGTCTTCATCAAGTTTTAAATTCCAGAAACAATTTCTACTTTAACGAATATTCCATTTTTTTCGGTTGTTATCGTTGACATATCATATCATATACATCTCTCTGATAACTTCGAAATGTTTCTAACAACAACAAAAACAAACAAACAAAATCGATGGGTGTAATTCTACATTCATTTGTAATCAACATTTGGTAAATATTTTTCAAATCCCACATCATCATTCTTTATTCTTTCAACAGAAATCAAATAATAAACATGGTCGATTGTTGATCTTGTTTTCTGGTAAAAAAGAAACAAAACAAAAATCTAACACCCTGTATGTTTTGAACACATAAGAGAGATTGTATGTCGTATAGAGAGTCCTGTAGTAGTATTATTATTACACGCCATCAACCAACCAACCAACCACCCAAACAACAACCACCGATCGTTAAATCATCAAACGCCAACCAATGTTTCTATGTGTATGTGGTGTGTATTTCCAGCATATTATTTCATTTGGGGCGTTTCCCATCTGGTGAGTTGTGGATTGTTTTGTTTTGTTTTTTGATTTTTTTTTTTGGATTGAAATGTGTATTATGTGTTGGGATTGAATTTTTTTTCAATTTTTGTTATTAAATTCATATTTTGATACAAATGATGATGACACGTACACACATGTACTTTTATTTATTCTGTTTTTCATGAACGAACTCAAAAACACTGATTTTTGATTGTTTGTTCGTTTGTTCATATCGTTAACCGAAACATTCCAACATTGTAAAATTTTCATTCAAATTGCAACAAATTTTATTATTAAAATTATCTTCTTATTTTTTGTTGAATTTTTTTTCAAGTTTACGGTAAGTTTTTTCGAAAATCCTTTCCTATTTTTTTAAGGAATATTTTCTTAAAGAATTTCAAATTCTGGTTAACTTGAATTCCTTTATTCCACAATTCTTTTTTTTTTAAATCATGACATTTCGTTTTAGATGTTTTTTCATTTTATTTTAAAATGGCGCCATGTTAACGATGAAAAAAAGTACAGTAGCTGTAATTTTATCTATTATCAACATTGAATTTTTTTTCCTTATTTTAATCACAAAAAAAAAGTTTTATCTTGTTTTTGTCAGCATTTTGACGTAGTGGTGGTGATGGTTGATGTACATGATAATATTTACTAAAAAATAGAAAAAGCTCATCATCATCATTATTATGATGATGATGATAATGGTTGACAAATCTATACTTGATGATATGATGATATTATGATGGCCTTGTTGTTTCATATGTTTTCATACAGAATGATAATTACATAATATGCATGTTTAGATCTTTTTATTGTGTCTGTGTACAGGTGATAATAACCCTTTTGACATGTGAAAAAGAAATATCTCTTTTTAAAAACATGAATTTTACTGAATGCATTAAAAAATTAATTTTTTGAAAAAAAAGGAAATAGGATGTTCGCTAATTTTTGTTTGTTGTTGGTTTAAGTTAGCATTTTTGTCATAAAACTTTTTAGTAATTGAATGTGATATACAAGATGCTACCTTGTTTTTTTCATACTGATTTTCAAGAATGATGACTAAAATAAGTAGTAGAAAAAGAAGGAAGAAAAAAACCCACGCATCTTTCTTTTTTTCTGGAAAATTAGAAAAAAACCAGAAATAAGAAAGAAAAAAAAAGTTGTATGGCGCCTTTTTACCACATTATACTCGAAATATGCGTATGATAGAATTGATGGTTTGGTTGTGGGTGTATAAAGGTTTGGTCATTGAATGTTTGAAATTTCAACAATCTAAGATTATCAAACGATGCTAATGTTGAATGAATATTGTTAAAAAAAGGATGAAGAACAAAAAAACGGCATTTGTTAATTGTAAGATTTTAATGTTGAAAATTTTAAATGATTAGTATGTAAAAATGGTTTGTAAGTACATTTATACCTAAATGGATAAATAAAGATCATTGTGGGCGATTTTTGTTGTTGTTTAGATTTTGGTTATTCTCTAATTGCGTGTTCACGAATAAAGAATATTTACTGGAATTAAATCTATGAATGGTCGTTGTTGATAATGTCGTGATGTCAAACAAAAAGGATAGGCGTCAACTTGTTTTTTTAAATATTTCAATTCAATTCTCTCCCTCTTTCAATTTTTCAATTGTTTTATTCAATGATTGAATAATTATTCTTTGGGTTTTAGCCTAAAGCTTAATATTAATTATGATTAGAGATTCATAAGATCATAGTTCATATGTTATGTTATTTTTTTTAATTCAGCCAGTTAAGCTTGTGTAAGCAAGCTTTGCTTTTTTTTGGCTGTTTGTTGATTGTAATGATGATATTTGATGGATATTTTGATGGTATTTTATTGATGATGATGATGATGATGGGTGTGACTTGTATTAGATGATGATCATGGTGGTTGGTTGGTTGGTGGTGTGTATTTTTCTATGTATTTGTGTGTGTATGTATGTGAATGGCCAGTGTTGAATCTAGTTTTTCTTCATAATCATCGTCATCATTTGGTGGTGGTGTTTGTTCATTCATTCATTCTTCTTTCATTATCTTTGAAATACGAAACAAACAAAAAAAAAAAAATTATTGGCGGCGTTGTTTTTCTTACCTATTCTAATTCTAATGTATTTGATTTTCATAGGTGTGCCACATTATATCTTTCTTTTTCATTCATTCATTCATTCAAATAAAAAAAAATTTGAATCGAATTTTTGTTTTTTTTTTTAGTGGCGGTATGGTCTTTTCTCTGTTGTTATTGTTGTTATTATTATTGAATGATGGAGCAATTGATGAATAAGAAAACAAAAAATCGTGCAATCGACCCGAATAAATGTGTGTGTGTGTGTGTATAAGGCCAAGTTTTCTTATTGAATACTTGAATTTTTTGTTTTGTTGTAAAGAAAAAAAAAAGAAATTTAAATGATGCTACGATTGATGTAAAGAATATGATGATGACATCACCAAACTCTTATAACATAACATGGGCGTGGTGTTTGTGTGAATATTTTTGATTTTTTTTCAATCTTTTTTTTTTAAAAGTAAATGTTTGGTGGAAATTATCATTTTTTTTCATTTTAGTTCGTTGTTGTTGTTGTTTTATTCAATCGTTATTCGAAATTCATACATTTTTTTGAATTTGAATTGGTTTTGGATTTTTTAATTCGTTTCATATTTGTGAATGAATAATTCCTGATATCAATATTCTTTATTTGATAATTTTTTTTTCGGTGGTGGGGACAAACATTACTAAATGTTTTTCATCATCATCATATGGATATCGAAATCCAATTGTATCAATTTGAATAAATGACAATTGTTTGGGCGTCATTAGTTATTTCTTCTTCATTTTCCTATGGATACACGGTGTGTGTGATGTATGTGACAATCCACAACTAATAGTGTCACAACTGTATTTTAAAAAAGACTTTATAAATGTATGATGCGATTTATGTTGATGTTGCTGCCATTATTGTCATTGACTACGACGACAACGACGACGATGATGATGATATAGGCGTTGACACGCATTCAAAAATTGCGCAATCAATATTATTGGATTTTCATTTTTTTTAATGTTGTTGTTGTTTTTTACGATTTCTCTCCATTTCTATATGTTTATATTTGTTTTCCATACGTTTATTATATATTCCAAAATGTCATATGGCATATCATTTTACAAGAGAACGATGGATAGATAGATGGAATGATACGTTGATGGCCCACAAGTTTTTGTGATATATTTTTTTTTCGTTCGTTTGTATTTTATTTTGAGTATTTTCTGTTTCAAGAAAACAAAAACTTTAAAATTTCCACATGTTTTTTTTGTTTGTTTTAAAAAAATCATTTTACTAATGTTGAATTCTATTTTTGTTTTTTTGTTTTTCAATTCTAGATCTGACAGTATCTGATATTAATATATTATTATTATTTTTGTCGAAAAAAGAAACAATTGCCGAATTACAACTCAAATTCCGGATATTGTGAATTCATTCATTTCTGTTTATTCTGTGCAACAAACAAAACAAAAAATACACTATTTTTTTGTTTTCTCAATTCAATTATTATTCATTTCAACAATCAACTTCTTCAAACGCCTTTATTTTCAACAACAACAGCAACGAAAAAGAACAACAATTATAATTATTATCGAAGAAATAAATAACGAATCGAACTTCCATTGAAAACAACAACAAAAACGCCCAAATATTTTTTCCGTTTGTTCTTCTTCTGTTCACGACAATTGTAGTCACCCAATTTTTTTTAAATAAAAAAAAATTTCTACCTGCATTTCTATTCGTTTATGTAAAGAAAAAACAAGGGCATTTATCGTTCATCGAAAAAAAAAAAATAACCAACCAACGCCCAATAAGAACTTTTTTTTAAAAAAAAAGAACTCACCAATATTTGTAGAAAACATTTTTATTTAAAACAAACAGAATTATCAATTCAGTCCAAGTGGAATAGAAAAAAAACTCAAATGTTTTCCATATGTTTACAAGGTGATGATGACTTCAGCCTCGAACCTTGCCGTTCGATGTATCAACAACAAAGGCAATCAACAACAACAACAACAACAACGACGACGAAATTGTACAATATCTTTGATGTCTAATCAACAACAATTGAACGGTAATATTTTGAATCATAATAAACGAATTGTCGCCAATCATCATCAGTCAACGACAACAACAAAATCATTGAAGAATTTAAATTATCAATTGAATCAAAATTTAAAAACTGTTACCAATAACGGTTTAATTAATAATAATAACAACAATAATAATAAAATTATAATTAATTTGAATAGTAACGATTATTATTACGATAATTGTTATCAACAACAACCACAGCAGCAACAAGAATATTTTGATAATTATTCAAATCAAACAACCATAGCAACTGGTGGTTTTGGTGATAATCATTATATTGATAGTTGCCAAAATACTGGTATTCGTCCAAAAATAACATATCCACAGATTATTAAATATAATAAAAAATCACCCTCTGACCATACGAATACAACGACGACGATACAATCATCGTCTTTAAGAAGTGGTGTAAATAAACGTTCATTAATATTGAATTCAACTAACGGAATTTTATCAAAACGAAAAAGACAACGACAGCAGCAACAAAGTTGTCGAATGACATTTACAAATAATAATCAATTTGTTGAACATATACCAAATACAATACATTATACGACAACAACAGCATCACAGATGTTCCCTTGTTGTTGGAACGGTTGTCAAGAAAGTTTTACCAGTGCCAATGCATTGCGTAAGCATTTGGATCTACATGTAAATGAATTAGAACAACAATTCACAATGACAGCTGTGATGTTGGTACGTGAAGCGGCCATGCGTGGCAATAATGGTAATAATATTAATTCAAATACAAATGATAATTCCACGACAATTAATTCATCGACAACAAATTCCAATTCAAATCAACAATTGAATAATAATAGTAATAACAATAATAATAATATGGATCATCATCAAACGACAATGTCGAATCATCATCTTATCGATGGTTCCGGTAATAGTGGAACAGTTGATGGCCATGGCCATCAAGTAATTGGTGGTGTAGATGAAGAAGAAGAAGATGATGATGAAGAAGATGGTGATGATGATGTATTCAATAATCTTAATACAGGTGGTGTCGTTATTAGTGGACAACATCCTCACGCAACAAGTTTATTGATTACATCACATCATGACGGCGTCGTTGGAATCGGTGATAATCATGTGGATGATGATGATGATGATGAAGAGGATGATGATGATGATGATGGTGATAATCAATCATTAGTTGATCCAACCCAATTACTTGATAATCATTGCATGACAAATGTAACGAATAATAATAATAATAAGATCTCAAATAATCATCTTATATCGAACGGTAAGCGTTGTCTATTATTTCATAATCATTTTACTTAATCTTTTATTTTTCATAAAACAGGTTCGCAGCAAATATCTGTTAGTATTAGCAGTAATGGTGGGAGTCGTAAACGAACAAATAATAGCATTGATCCATCCAAAAAGTATGGTTTTTATCTCCACTTGTTTCATTTATTAATATAATTTATTTCTGAACAGAATGATTAACTCATCACCTCAATCATCAACGAATTTAATGTTGATAAATTCCTCATCATCAAGTAATCATTCTCATCATAATCCTCAATCACAATTATCCGTAACTGTTTCCGGTGGTGGTGGAACCATATCGAATAAACGTATGAAATTTATTAATGCCCAACAACAATCTGTAAATATGATAATGCAACAACCTCAAACAACAGCACGATCGAATCGTAGACAACAGCAGTCACATCTTCAAAATCAATTACCATGTCAAACAGTCGAGATTGTCCCGGCAAATGCAAAATCATCGAAAACGAATAATAATAATAATAATAATAACATAACGATCGTATATCCAAGTATTTCACCACGTAATTATGTATGTCCGGTACCATCGTGCAATGCTGCATATACAAAATCCAGTCATCTAACAGCACATATGCGACGGCATACAGGCGAAAAACCATATGCTTGTGATTGGCCTGATTGTCATTGGCGTTTTAGCCGTTCGGATGAATTATCACGTCATAAACGATCGCATACGGGCGAAAAAACACATCTATGTCCATTTTGTTCAAAAGGTTTCTCAAGATCTGATCATTTAAGCAAACATTTACGCGTTCATCGACAAGAATTACCGGATAATTTTGATGTACGTCATATAATAAAAACATCTCGGATGTCCGGTACACAACAACAGACATCACCATTACAACCACAGGTCACAATGACCGTTAAACATGGTACTGGATCAACAACATCATCAAGTGATAATAATAATAATTCCAATTTACTTATTGATACTAACAATGATCATCAAATATCACATTCTTCACAGATACATTTGCTGCAACCAAAGGTGACGGTTAAATTGGAGAATGATGACTAAAGGCAAATAACGGGAATTTGGAATATTGCCATCAACACGTACATTGGACCGTACCTCCGACCATCTTTCATCATATCATCGATAAACGATATTGGATATTTCGAACCAAAATAATGGCGTATTCTTGCTATTTCTTATTCATCTTACTCATTTATTATTATTTCACTTGCATTCTGCTTATATTTTTTTCACATTCAAAAGTTCCAAAATCATTTACAGACTTCTTATAAATCTCATACATAAAACATGTATCATCTGTTGCATGTTTCGCGCCTATAAAAAAACCACAAACATCCGCTCGTATATATAAACATTCCATTTCTTAAATTTTTTTTACCTATATCTAATATATTGATTAAATGTGGTTGAAAATTCCCATAAATTGATTTTTGTTCAAATTTGAAAAACCATTCGAATGTAACATATATTCCTCTCAAAGTAACAAGAATTATTCACTTAAAAACACACACACCCATCACCTTCAAAATGTGTATTTTTCTAATTTTGCTAGTTTTTTCTTTTTAATTTATCTAATTTTATCTTCTGATTTTCATTTTGATTTTCAATCAATCAATCAACAATTTAATTTTTACTAGAATTTTTTGTATGTAAACAGGAAAAATGAGATCTCATTCGAACATACAAGAAATTAAACCCCCAACACTCACATGCCATACCTAACAATGTACAAAAATAATAACGGATATAAACGAAATTCAAAAAATTTCAATGAAACTTCAATCCACGAAAGGAAAAAAGGCTTCACGTTGATGGCTTCAAAATTATCATCATCATCATCGTTTAATATAAAAAACAACCATCTTTTGTCGATTATGGTTGGAAAGATTCTGTGACATTCATTATATTACAATCATCATCAAACCTGAATACATTCCAATAAAAAAATTTTTTTTCCTCTATCCAACATTTCATCTCATTTGGAAATGACAATGAAAAAAAAAGATTCACAACGGTTAATAATAATGATGATAATGACATTCGTGAATTAATTAGGAAATTTGGGTGAGAATTTTTCTGCAAAAAAAATGATTATAATTTTCTTTTGTCTCAAAATAAAAATTTTAATTTAAAAATCAAAGCTCAAATGGCGTAAATTCTTCAAAGCCTCCAATTAATTTCCAAACACACACACACAAACTTGAAAAAAACTAACTGTATGAATGATAATTAAAAAAAAAGTATTCAAAGAAAGAAAAAAAAATTCATATCTGATTTTGGAAAAAAATGTGATTCATTTTTGTCCTTGATAAATAAATTTTTTGTTGATTCAAATCGATTGTGGAAAATCCTGTATGAATAAAAAACATTTTATTCGTAAATTGAATACGTACATGGACACACACTCGTGAATCATTCGTTTCATTGTTTTTGAATGTCAAAACGACCGTTATTTTGATCCAAATCGAATCGATAAATTAAAAATATCGGAAAAAAAGATGATAAACTTTTTTTTCAAATATTTATAATGCGATTTGTTCAACTCGATTAATGTGGTTGATATTGAATGTTTGTTCCGTGGAAAAAAAACAAAAATATTTGCAGCGTTTTCATTTTGTTGACCTTCGTTCACACACACACACCATCAACATCTTCATTACCACATCACCCCTGATGGATTCGTTTTTCTTTCTATAATGTGTTTGTTCGTATAAACATTCTGTGAATGATGAATGATTGAACAAAAATTGTTTGTCATTTTTTTTTATCGATTGTCAAGTCGATTGTCAATGGCGAATTTTTGTTGTTGTTGTTGGAATTTAAATAAAACAGGTGAATGGGGAAAAAAAGAGATGTACAAATATATTCAAATGTTTTGTTCATAAATAAACAAATCAATCAATCATTCGAAGATGATTAATGAACTGAATTTTGTCCCCCTCCATTTCCAAATTTCTATCGTTGGAATTGGTTTTTTTGTTTTGTTTTAGTCATTTTAGGATGATTGATTTTCCTATTTTCACCGGTTTTTTACGAATTCAATTCATTTATCATTGTTTGTTTGTTTGTTTCGGTGATAAATCGAGTAGGATGAATTTCAATTCGACAATCAATTAGAATTCAATTTTTTTTGGTTTTTTTTCATTGTTTTTTTACTTTCAACTATTGCTGTTGCGGTCTCTATTCTATACATTCATTCATTCCATCAATCAGTTTTACTTTTGTTTTAACTTTTTTTATTCGATTATTTCAATAAGTTTTATTTTGTAAAGAAAAATTTGATTGTCTGTTTGTTTTTTTTAAAATTCGTATTCCTTGTTTTACCAGTTTTTTCAAGCATTGCAATATTGTTAACAATCAAAGAAAAAAGAAGTATCTATTGCCGTATACGTTGAATAGAATCGTACATTTGGATAGAGTGTGGGTGATCAATAACAATGATCATAACACGTAATATTTTTTCTTAAATTTCAATGAATTGAAATTTTTTTCCAATAATCAATTTGATTGTTATTGACAGCAATAACTTTTTTTTTATTTTCAAATACATAGAGATGAATAAATTGAATGAACAGTGCAATCGAACAGAAGAGAAAAACAAACAAACAAACAAAATTCTATGGAAAATTAATCAATTATTATTATCATCATCAAAATGGACATAAGTTGTTATCGATGACGAAATAAAACTACCCTTCTTCTTTGTGTTTAATTTTTTTCCCTGTCAATCATTTTCGTCAAAAAAGAAACGAAACGAAACTGGAAACAGAATCGACCTTGTAAGGTGTAGTGGTACAGCAGCAACAACAACAACAACAAATATTTCCATTTTCATAATCCTATTTTTTTTCATTCAAAAATTTTCCGCAAATAACATCATCATCATTTTTTATAAATGAAGAGATTTAATCCGAATTTTGATTTTCAAGTATTGATCAAATATGTAAATCTTACTTATATTTGTTCAATTCCAAACGAATCGATCAAACAAATCAGAAACCAAGAAAGAAAGAAAAAATAAAATTAACGAATCAATTCAATTGATGGTAACCAGAAACAAAAAAGTTTTTTTTCATTCATTTCATTTCATTTCATCATCATCATCATCATTAACATCAACCTTGGCGATGCCACTTGTTGCTGCTGAATGTATAAGTATACGATATATATTGAATATTTGAAAGAACAATGCATTCATTCATCTTTATTTGTCAAATAAATTGTTGATGATGATGATGATGATGAAAATCGTTGATGGTGAGAAAAAAAGAGGAAAGTGAAATTTTTAAACATAATTTCTTCATTTGATTGTTCTTCACTTCAACCATATTGTTCGTCACATCATTATTCCATCATCGTAGTCGTCGTTGTCATTGTGATTAAATGAACGGTACATGTGTGTGTGTATGTAACCCTCCCCATTAGATTTCTTTTTGGTTTTTTTCGATTTCTTCCTCTTCATTCGGATTAGAATTCCAATGAAAAGCGTGATTGGCTCGTGATGATTGATTAGTTGATATCAATTTTTTTTTTTTTTTTTGTTGAAAAATGTCGTTGATTAGTTTTTGATTTTACATCACACACACATACAAAGAGAATTTGTTGCTAAATACCAAGAAAAAATGAAATTATCAGCTTTCAGGTAATTTATGAATGACCTTGAAAGTTTTTTTTCTTCTTCTTCTTTTGCAATTTTTATCACCATCATCATCATCATTTTTAAAAAATGAATTTTTCTTTCTGTTTAAATAATCGAAAAAAACTGGGATATGTAATTTGATTCTGTAATGGCCTGGTGTGGCATTGATTTGATTTGATTTGATTTGATTTAATGATGTGAATTTTGTGTATGTAATTTTTTCGATCATTATCACCAAACCTTCTAATTAAAGTTTTTTTTCCAATTAACGATTATTATTCCATATTATTATGGAAATGATGAGGTTTTATATATAATGAATAATTGTCATTTGTAAGAGGTAAGCTAACGAAAAAAAAACTGGAAAAAACCTGTTAATATCATCAACATATCTACTTATGGAATAATAATATTACGTGAATTCATTACTGATTGATATTTTACCCAAAAAAAAACTGATAATTATCAATATTTCATTTTCCATCATTAATGTTTCTTTTTTTGATTAAGATGAATTTTTAAATGATTACGAACGTCAACGATAATTCGATGATAAATTCAACTGATTCAGTGATGATCACGTGTAAGTAGTTTGATCTTGAATTTAAGAACAATTTCTATTAGAAAAAAAAACGTTGAAAAAAATTATTTTTCTAAAAAAAATAACTGAATTTTCATTCAGCAAATGATCATATCTGTCCAAAAAATTACGTTTGAATAAAATATATGAATGTGTATATGTTTATTAGACTACTTGTACATCCTGTTACACTATGCAATTGCTATTCGTTATTAGTTAGTTATTTTTTAGCCACGACCATTTTTCCGCATTTTTTTCTATTATAAATGTTTTAGTTTCCAATATTGGAAACGATGATTTCCACGATAACAACAACAACGGAGACGATCTTCAATTCAATCACCATTTGGAAAAAAATCAAATCGATCGTGATGTAAAGTAAGAGAGTGAGAGAGAGAGAGAACAAAATTTATTAATATCAACAACGACAAACATAGAAAACTTCAACAAATCGATCAAACACACACACACTCTAGCTGGACAACAAACAGATTATTTGTTAGTTTCTATTTCTATAGCTTCAACAACAAGGTATCGAGTATTTCCAGGATCGACAACTGTTATTCACTTATGTTCATTCTCCGTCGCTCTCAAATTAATGTTGTTCAATGAGATCAACTTTTAATCATTTAATCATTTTATTTCTGTTCACGGATTCAAAAAAAAAAAAAAAATAAAGCTCAAATTTCTTCATTTCATTTGTAATAAAATTTTATTTTTAATTTTGTTTGTTTTTTTTTTGCGTTAAATTTAAATCAATTTGGTTCAATATCGTTGCCGATGGCTATTCCGTTTTGTTTTTGTTCTGTTTTATATTTCTGTTCAATTTGTTCATTTTTATTCTTTACATTCGATTCAATGACCTTCCACCCCCTTATTCTTTGTTTTCAATCTCATTGAAATTTAATTAATTCAAATTTCGATCATTTTCTAAAAATATCGATGAATCAAAAAAAAACAAAACAAACAACTATCAACATTTTTGTTTTCAACGTTGTAATTTCAATGTATTTAAATGAGTATGTGATATGTTAATGAAAATAAAAAAAAAATCGAAGTTCAACTACCCGCTTTAATTGTGGTAAACATTTTTTTTTTTGCTAAAATCAATTAATTCTACGTATTTAAAAGCACAAGGTCTACTACGAATTTGTTTATATCCCCAAAAAAAAAAAAGATTTACAAGATGGTGATGATTAATAAAAAACGAAGAAAAATTATCATCAAACATCATTGTCATTGAAATAACCATTCAACCTCCACATTGAAAATGTACAACAAATTCATGATTATTTTCATTTTTGTTTTGTTTTTGTTTCTTTCTTTATTGTCGATTAGTTTATAATGATCATCAACATTGTTGATGATTATTTTGATGAATACATCATTCTGTTTCTTTTCGTTTCTTCTTTCGCCATTCCATTCTCAATTGGATTGCTGTTTCATTTTGAATTTATCATTTGAAATTTGTGTTTGTTCATTTTTTTCAAGCTAATTGTTTGTTTTTCTTCATTCAAATCAATTGTGATCAATGTAAATGAATTTTTCAATTAATTATTTTTTTTTTAAAATAATAAGTGACAAGGAAAAAATAAACTTTCTGGTTTTCTGGTCAATGAGAATGGGCGATCAATTCGGAGGGAAACGAATGTTTTTTTTCGGCACAAACATCATCATTATTATTATTGTCGACTGAATCGGCGAATCAATTCTAAAATTTTTTCGTCAATCCTTTTGGCTATTTATTTAGTTATTTTTCTATTTGCAAATCTAAATCGATGATGATGATGATGACATTCAAAAAAACCTGAAAAAACAAACAACAAATTGAATTGGAAAATTTTCATCATCATTATTCAATGTTGTTGTTTTGGTTCAATTGAGTTCGAGGTTATTTAGTGTATTTTTTTCACGAACATCATTGATTTTTTTCCTGTAGAATAAATAGCCGTGCCAATCGTCCAAAACCACAAAATCAAACATTTCAATTCGATTTTTTTTTGCAAATAGAAAAAAATTGAATGTTAACCGAAAATGTCAATTTATTTTATTTAATTTTATCTGTTTTTTTTCTTTCTCTTTTGATTTCAACAGATTTTTATGAAATGTAAAATGCCAATACTCTTCGTGCAATTCAATGTTATCCTATGTTATCGATGAATGACATTTTTATTCATTTATGTTTTTGGTTTCAAATCGAATGTAATCGGTCATAGTCGTCGGTTTCAATTTGTAATCGTGTGTGTGTGTGTGTTTGTAACCTCGATTTTTTTCCTATTTCTTCAAATCAATTGATTGTTTGATTTGGTTACGCAAACATTTTAATCGTATTTATCTTGTTTTTGCTTTTTGTGATATAATTTGTTTGTGATAACAACAACGAAACAAAATTGCGGAGTTTTTTTTCAAATATATTTATTGAGCACACGAAAAAATGAATTCAAACCAGTGCAATATTAATAATAATAATAATGATTTAATCATACAACAAATATCGTATGAATCTCAATCG
Organism: Dermatophagoides pteronyssinus; assembly: GCF_027571235.1. NCBI lineage: Eukaryota > Metazoa > Arthropoda > Arachnida > Sarcoptiformes > Pyroglyphidae > Dermatophagoides > Dermatophagoides pteronyssinus. The sequence continues at coordinate 1,075,496 of NW_027461537.1, forward strand.
GCGAATATCGATAATAGTCATAACTGTGATTCAAATGATAATATGACAACATCAACTACAACATCAATCATGATTCCTTGTTCGACGATCCAAATAGAACAACCACAAACTAATGAAACTAATCGACAACAATTATCATCATCATCATCATCATCGACAACAATAGATCATCATAACTATAATCATGATTCAAATACGAATAATAATAATGATAATCAAAGTTATCGATCTTGTAATAGTATAACAAGTATATTAAATTTTTATCGACGTTATTCAAATGATAAAATCTTTGATGCAAATACATTTAAACAAGTTAAACGTCTTTATTGTGGTATGTTATTGGTTGCAATTGCCTATTCAATTACAATGGTCATTATGATGATGGTATTATATAAATCATTACCGGAAACAATTTATAATCATCGTTTACAATATCAACGATTTATTCAGCCAACATTTGATTCACAAAAATCACAATTCGAAATGATGAATACAAATACGATTCCAAATGATAAAGAATCAGTATCATCAGTATCACCAATATTGGAAAATGAATCATCAAAAATATTGGCCAATAATCGATTATGGACTATGGATACATCTGGTCAAACATTATATCGACATTTTAATCAACAGCCAACAAATCGTAATCAACAATCATCATTTGTTAGTCGTACACAATTGGATCAAGTAATTGCTGTAAATTTCCTAACAGCAATCCTTTATATAATGGCATTCTATGCTGCACAACGTGAATTCTATCATCTTACATTAGCATTCACAACTACATTGGCAGTCAGTATGAGTAAGTTTGCAAATTGTTTGATTTTTTTATAATAAAAATCTTTCTGATTGGATTTTTTTTCATTAAAATTTCTGTTATTTCTATAAAATGATTAAACAGTTATATCATCAGTTAAAATCTTATCCGAAGGTTCAAATTTTCCTAACAATTTGATGGGTCTCCTATTACGAATGTCAATCGTATTGACAGCATTAATCTATTCGACACAAATACGAAGAAAACAAACTTTTATTAATCAAGCACAAACATTTTGGTTAAATCATCCACATGCAGCGGCAATGCTTAATGCAGGTGCAACAGCTAATGATTCATCATCATTATCAACAACACATCGATCTAGATCGGCAAGATCGACAACCGTACAGCTTATACAAGAAATATTTGGTGTATCCGCATCAACCGGTACTTTAGTGGCAACACATCCATTTCATGTTAATGCTGATGTTTTATCATCTCCAAGTAAAATGGAAAATATTGTCATACAAGAATATCAGGATCAACCACCCGATTATGAAGATGCATTACATTGTCCAGTTCCATTTGTACGATCACTTCCAGTACAACCACCGCCTACATTTCCAAGATCAACAACGTCAACAATATCATCATCATCATCAGCATTATCGTTAATTTCACCGCCATCATTTGATCAATTAAAATCACAAACAACGTCATTGTCATCGTAATAAAAAATAGATTATATTTTTGATTATTTTTTTTTGTAAAAATCATTGACCCAACATGTTGTCGATGTGATAAAAGGAGAATAGGTTGAAATATAAAGCAAATATTTTTATAAATGACAATGTACATACTCGGAAACGATTGCATTAATAAATTGATATTCATTTAAAATAAAATAATTTAAAATTTTGTTTTCCTGTTTTTATTTCTTGTTCGGATGTTTTTTTTTAGTTTATTCGATTTTTTAATAATCGATTGTTTTCAACCATCGATATTTATATTCGAATTAATCCTTGTTTTATTTCCAAAAAAAAAAAAAATTTGATCGATTTTTATTCCCATAAATTTTGATGAAAAAATATTGATAATTTTTTTCAAAACTCTTTTAACAAAAAACAAATGTCTAAATTCATAATAAAAACAACATACTCGACATCGGATATTATGAAAAAAATGTACAATATATTACATTGAAAAATTACACTACAAACGTAATAATGATGATTTATAAATGTTCAATAATATCCTTGATCGATTTGATCGATGAATTGAATGAATGAATGAATCGATTGATTGGTTTGAAAATTGTTGTGAATATTTTGTCGTTTAGGAAACATTTGATGTTGTTTTTTTATAACTTTACTTGATGAGTTCATGTTGATCAATCATTTTCACATAATAATAATATTTACAAAATAACAAAATCGGAAAACAATTCAGTTCCTAATAATTTATATTGATCAAAAAGTTATCACCTTGATAATTGTCATGTTTGACCATAATTGTGTGATATATTGTCGATTGTTACGTAATGTAAATGTACCAATTTTTCACTAATAAAAAATATACATCCTTTAGTTTGTATAAGTTGACGCATATTGCTTCCAAGAAAAACATAATTCATTTGTTCTATTTTCAAACAAAACATTTTTGTCATTCATGGCTAATTAATCAATTCGAAGATAATCATTGTTTATTCTTTGTAATCTTTATTGGATTCTCGATTTGTTTGTTTGAAATTTTGTAATCCTATTCTTAAGTAAATTAATAATAATAATAATAAGGATAATTACATGTTCAAAATGAATATTATGTTTAATAACAAACATAATATTCATTCGACTCGAAACTACGTAATTTTTTTTATCAATTCAAATATTATGTTGATTTATCCAACGTCAAAATATTAAACATTGAAAATCAATGTCAATCATTTATCAATCCTTCAATTATCGGAATGGGAAAAAAGAAGAAAAAAACAGATTTTTTTCTGTTTCTCTTTCCATATTTTTTTTGCTATTCGAAATCAGTTTATTGATTAAATCGAATTAATTATTATATAATGAAGAGGAAATATTACGAAGTGTAAAAAAAGAAGAAGAAGAAAAAAACATTCGGATCAAATATGTCCATAATACTATCATGTATTATGTAAATAATTATCAACATATTGATGGACACACAAATACTTTTACTATCACCATAAAATCGATTTTTTTAAAAGGAAAAAGTGCGGAGAGAAAGATACAAAACAAAAAAAAACGTGTCGCACGTGTTTTTGTAATATGTCTCTTTTCAATCCAACAATCTAGTTTTTTTGTGTTGATCACACATATATCTTTCTTTTGTCCATGGTCAATTCAGTCATTTTGGATATTTTTGGGGATGATCTTTATTTTCTTTTTCTCTTTATTTATGACGATAACTTTTTTTTATCTTTCTCTCTTTTTCTAAGGAACTAATTAGCAATGGCTAACTTGAATATCGGAAGAAAATTGAACGATAATGGCAATGATGGCAATGATGATAATGATGATGATAATGATGCCGTACATTTCTAATCATCAATTGTCTTAAATGACCATCAAAAATATAATGGGATCAAATAGATTTAGATCATGATCGATATATATACATATTGATTGATTGATTGATGTTTTTTTCCCCTAATTATGTTTTCTGTTTGTAATTACATACACTTGACATTGAACTAAATATATGTGTTTTGTTTTTTTCAATCACACAGGATGGATGTTTTTTTTCTGAATTATTTTGTTTCCACAGGTCTTTGTTTGATTACAACAAACAATTTTTATTCAATTTGTCATTAAAGAATTGAACAACATGTGTCAATAGAATAAGATAGGAAAAGAAAAGAAAAAAAAATTACATTGACTATAGATGCAAAGTCCATCAACAGGTAACAGATCTTTAATGTAACAATAATAATTTTACCTATTTATACACCCACAATAATATTACAATTACACAACTTTCAAGAAAAGAAAAATCTAAATTTTTTGTTTTATTTTTCAAACGAAATACAAACCTGTGGAGATGATAAAAACAATAAATTAAGACTTTAATTTTAATGGATATTTGATTTAAAAAAAAAAATATTTCTGGTGTAATATGTATTTTATTACCTCACATTTTTTTCCCTCTATCTTTCTCACTAAAATAATTATAATGATAAATGAGAGAAATGATAATCATCATCCTATCAGTTTCTATTGTTGTATGTATGTGTTGTTGTATCTAGAGATTACAAATGAGATCTTTTGGGTAAAATGAGTATCAAAAACAAAGAAGAAGAAGAAATCATTTGATGTGTTAATGATGATGATTGAATTGCAAACAACCAACAAAAAAAACAAAACAATTGATATTTCCATTTTAATTTCATCATTTTTTTTTGTTGTTGTGAATTTTTCCCAAAATCTTGACATGGATTTTTGTGGTTTTGGTTTCTTTTGTGGTTTTTTTTACACTAAAAACAATTCAACCATTAAAAACTACTCATGTTACCATAGTATTTAATAAACAATCAATTAATCAATCAATCAATTCATTACTATGATCATGAATGATGATGATGTTTTTTTTTGTATCGATACCGTTGTGTTGACAAATTCCACAACATCAAAATCATCACCAACAACCAAAAACGACAACTATTTTTTAAAAGTATATGTTAAAGTTTATCCAAATTTTTTTTTGTAATGATCACGTTTTTACATCGAAATTTATTGTTTTTGATTATTTTGATGATGACAAAAAATTTTCCAAATTTCTATTCTGTGTATATGGCTTTTTCCTTTGTTTTGTTTTGTTTTGTTTTTCGGTGAATTTTTATACAAATAAAAATTGACGATGGTAATCATCATTGATAATAATCAAACAACATCAATGTCATCCATAAATAATGATAATAATAATAATAATAACAATAACAATAATAAATGGACTATATCAACATATTTGCGACGATTAAAATGTCCATTTCGTTTTATAATTGCCCTGATGGGTATATTAGCATCAATATTATTATGTTCAACACGTTATAATGTTAGTATTGCAATTGTATCAATGGTTAAAGATTTTGCATCAACAACACCATCAAATAGTTATTGTCATCGTATTGATCCAGATTATCCGAATCGTTTAGAATCATTATTTCGTTCATCATCATCATTATCAGCATCATTAATTAAATCATTAAATGAAACAGCCATATCACAAGAGGTAACATGGACTGATTTAGAACAAGGTATCGTACTTGGTGCATATTATTATGGTTATGCTGCTACACATATATTTGGTGGCCGTTGGTCTGAACGTTATGGTCCAAAATGGGTGACTGTTATCGGTCTGATTGGTGCAGCTATTTTAAATGCCATTCTTCCGTTTGGTAGTAATTTTTTTGTATTTGCATTGCTTAGGTAATATCAAATTTTTTTTCTACGGAAAATTTTGTCACCATCAATTTTGATGTGATTCCATATTATTGTGTTGTTCGTTTTCTAATCCACCCTTATGTCATAATTATTATTTTCAAAGAGTTTTGATTGGCTGTTTTCATGGTGTTGTTGAACCGGCTTTATTTTTTATGTTTAAAAAATGGTTTCCACCTAATGAACAAACATTAGCATTATCAGTGTTATTGATTGGTAATGCACTTGGTCTCATTCTGAATGTACCGATTTCAGCAGCCATAACCCATATTATACTTCCTGCTGATATACCTGATTGGTCATTATTATTTTTTGGTGGTAGCGCATTACATTTGATATGGCTTGTATTATGGATTTTTCTAGTAACAGATATACCGGATAATCATCGTTTAATTACGGATAAAGAAATTTCTTATATTAGACAAAATTCTCATAATGTTCTTGAAACGGTAATTTTAGACAACAACAAAAAAAAATTCTATAGAAATTCTCTATATAAAATTAAATTGTTCATTTTTTTTGTCTGATAGAATTTACGTACAGTACCATGGCAACAAATTCTTAAAACAAAAGCATTATATGCATCGATAATGGCAAAACTTTGTTGGTCATTTAATCATGCTATTATTATTGATAATGGACCATCATTTCTGAATAAAATATTTAATTTTAATATGCTTAAAGCATCCGAACATATTGCACTCATCTATACAGTAACCGTTATTGTATTCATATTTTCTGCGTTTTTATTTGCCAGATTAGATAATTGGACAAAACTTTCTCATACAAGATTACGGAAATTATTTCAGGCTATTGGTGTGTATGATGAATTTGTGATTTCCAATTATTTTATATTCAATTTTTTGTGTTAATATTTTCAGTATTTATTGGTTCATCGGTAACCATGTTTGCAATTGCAAATAATGAATGCAATCTCTATTTATTAGAGATATTTATCATCATCAATATGATTACACAAGGTTTTACATCAGTTGGTGAATATCCAATGATCAATGAATTTGCTGGCTATTATTCTGGTACTGTTTACGGGATAACAATTACATTTGATTCATTGGCACGTGCATTGGCACCGTTAATACGTTGTGAACTTGTCAATCAATCGGTATGTATCTGATATTATTGATTTTTATAATTGTAATTTTTTTTGTTGATAAATTAAATCACAAATTTTAAAGGATTTAAAAGCCAATTGGGTTATCGTATTCTACATAACAGCCATATTAAATCTAATCGGTCTAATTATATTCGAATTATTGGCATCAACAACACCAAAACAATGGGCATTGAAACGTGATTTAGTACGAACAATATCACCAACAAATGATGGCCATATTGAACGTCCAGTAAAAAAAGAATTAAAATTAGAACTACAAAATCCAAATTATCGTCAAGATATTGATACCGAAACAGATGATTGGCGACAATTTAAAACTTCTACTTTGGTGCAATAAATAATCATAATAATAATTTTGGATGTGATAATCATTATCATAATCATCATCATTACCATCATCATCATCATCATAACGGTATTTATCCATACGTTACTCAAAATGTATAATACAAAATGTTTTTTTCTCCAATGTTGGATAAATTATAATAGAATAAAAAATCCTTTATGTAAACATTTATGAAAAAAATATGATTATTTTTTTTACATCATCATAATAATGATGGTGATGATAGAACACGAATTTTATTTTCTATTCAATGTTATTAATCCAAACCACAAAGAATTTGGAATTTTTTTTCCTCATTGATAAATTGAGTTCCGTTCGTTGGTTATCGAATGTTATTGTTATTGGTTTCCATAGTTTTTCATAAGATTTTTTCTTTTCATTTAAGATGTTATTTTTGATGAACATTTTTCGTAAATTTTCTGGACAAATTGAACATGCACAAGGTTCACAACGTTTTCATGTTTTATTGGTATATTTTTCCATTCTATTGGATAATTTATTATTGACTGTTGTTGGTATGAATGTGTTCATTTTAAATATTTCGAAATGAATTCAATTTAAATTTTTTCGGTATCAAGTTCCAGTTATTCCAGATTTTCTTGTCGGAATTCATGAGCAGCAGTTACAACATTCTGAATGGAATGAAAATGATTTTAATGAAACTATCAATCATTCGAATCATACATTTAACCATTATATTATTGATCATCATTTTGGTATAAATGGACGTTCGATGGCCATTCTTAATCATTATGATCCAAAAACATTTAATACCGAAAATGGTCAAATAGGAACGATATTATCATCAAAAGCATTTGTACAACTTGTATTCAATCCATTAGTATCACCAATTATAAATCAACTTGGCTATGAATTGACATTGATACTGGGAGTGGCCGTTTTATTCAATTCTTGTTTGTGTATGCATTATATTTTTTGTTGTTGTTTTGAGATTTTTTATTTCATTTACAACCTTGTAGTATATCTGATTGGTCAATCATTTATAATGTTATTGATACCACGTGCAATGCAAGGTATCGCTTCATCAATGATTAATATATCGGGCATGTCAATGGTGGCCAATATGATACGTGATGAAGAATCACGTATTGGACAGATTGGTTTCTGTCTAAGTGGTATGGCTACTGGTGTTCTAATTGGCTATCCATTCGGAAGTTTTTTCTATCAATGGTTTGGTAAAACAACGCTTTTCGGCATAATAGTAGTGTCCATTTTATTATTACTGAGTATGTTTTTTTTTAATCATTAATTTCCATTGAATCAATTTTTTTTCTTTTTTGAAAAATTCAAGTCGCTCAATTGATCACGATAAATTGGTCACCGACAAACGCTCCCACACATTATGATTCAAAAACAATCGACATAATTACAAATTCTCGTGTCATATTGTTTATCGGTTTGTTATGAAAATGAATTTTTTTATTTTAAATTCTTTGAATTGTTTTTTTTTGACAGTAATCATATCAATATCAACAGTAACCATGTCATTGTTAGAATCATTTCTTCCAATATGGTTAATCAAAGAGATACGACCACCTAAATGGAAATTAGGAGTTGTATTCATACCGGATAGTGTTGGATATCTGATTGGTACTAATTTATTTACTTTGTTTGACATATCAATTGAATACAGGTAAGCAAATGTATCGCAATTTTTTGTTTATTTAAAAATTTCTCGATCAAAAAAAAGATGGTTATTAGTCATCGTTGCCTTGTGGACCATAGGAATCAGCTCATTTATGGTTCCACTGATTCCTAATCTATTATATTTAGCATTACCACATTTTGGTATTGGTCTCGGTATCGGCACTATCGATTCAACATTATGGCCAATGTTAGCCGAATTAGTTGATGAACAATTTGCCGCACAATATGGTTATGTTTATACCGCATCACAAACAGCATCTTCCGCTGCCTATGCTTTTGGTCCATTGTTTGGTGGTGCACTAATTAATCGTAAAATAATCCATTTCGAATCGTTAATGCATTTAATTGGTATTGCCAATTTTGTTCTTGGATTATTAGCATTGGCACGAAGTCATTCATATGGACATTTTGGTAAGAAAAAAATTCAACGATCATTATCGATGATCAATAATGATGATAATGATGACGATAATCGACAACAGATGATAGCACTACAGCAACGATTTTCATTATCACAAAATTATCAACGATTCGATTGATCACCACAAGATGTCATTAATCAACCGGATTCAATTTTTTTGCGTCTTGTTTACATTTTGAAAATTTCGTTAGAATGAAAACATTTATGAACTTTTTCGATGCAAATACCAAATAAATGTAAAAAGAAATTAAACTAAAGTTAATACAAATTGTATCAAAAAAAACTAGAACCAATAAAAATGATCAATCTAATTGGATAATGTTGACCATTCATCAATTCATTCATTTAGTTTATTTGTTCGGATCAGGAATTTTTATCAGAAAACATTCATTCATCATGACATTCATCAGACAAACATTTACATTTTACCGAATTAATAATGAAAACAAACAAACAAATAAACCGAAATAAGAAATTGTTATGTCATTTGGAAAAAATAGATCCTGATGGATCGGTGTCCATTTTTTTTGTGAAATTCGATGGCTCGTCATTTAAAAATGTAGTAGCATTCAGAGCAGATACATATGGATTTTTGGATTCAATCAAATCGAATCGAAAGATCTTTGAAAATTTTCTTGTTGTTTTTTCTTCATTTGATTGCATAAACAATTTTAGTTGTTATTGTTGAAGATTTTTCTTCTGAAAATACTTGTACATCATTACTGTAGTTTGTTTGTAATAGCAAGTATTATTGCAGTTTATTATTTTTATTATTTCATTTTAATTGCACAATGAGCTTAAATCCATGAGTGTGAATCCATGACAACACAGATCTTTTTTTTTTTTGTTGGATATCTGCCATTAATTCTAACAATATTGTATTCACTCTTGTTTACTAATTGAAAACAAAATAAAAGTTAAAAAGTCAAGAAAAAAACAAAACAAAATAGATTTAAAACAAAGTTATTGTCATTATTATTATTGTTCTGCATCGTTTATTTTCATCAAATTCGATTCAAATTGAATTCATCTTTATTTTTTGAAATTACAGAAATTTTGTCATAATTTTCAATTATTTACGATTATAAAAATGGCATTGACATTAAGTTCGATAACATCGAAATTGAAATTTTCAACATCGGATACATTGAATGAAGCTGATCGTGCCTATTTGGATGAATATCGTCGTGTTACAAATGGATGTCATCATATAAAAAACAACAACAACAATGATGATGATAATGATAATGATGATGATCGATCTATACATCCATATCAAGCACAATTTCATCAGAAAAAAGAACAAATTCTTCTTCAACAAAGAATATTACAACAACAACGACGACATAATTGTATATGGTCATTGGTGATCATTATAATTATTATAATCATAATGGCTATTGCTATTTGGCAATTTCCACCAACAAATTTACGTGATGAACATTATGTACAATATTTTTCAATATTGATATCAACAATGGCTGCAATTTGTCTTATCATTTTGGTTGGTGGTTTTTTTATTCGACAAATAAAACGTTGGAAAAAACGTGATACCACCAATCAAGAATCTGTATTACAACAACAACAACCTTAGAATCAATCAAAGTCAACAAAATGAAATAAATAAATATAATGAACATCTTTTGCCTGAATCTGGAAAAAAATTGTCTCCAAATCTTTTCAGTATTATTAACAAATGATAATAATTTTTTTTGAAAAATATTTCATTTGCTATCATTATTAAATCTTATTCAGATCTAAATCGATCGAAATTCCATTATTATCATCCTCATCATCATTATTTTTATTATGTAATTGAAACTTAATGATCATCATAAGACCTTAGTCGAACAACAATAATCATAATTTTTTTCAAAAAAAAATAAAAGATTGAAAACATTTTCTTCTTCTTTCGAATTTCGATAAAATTCTTTGACTATTTTCTTCAAGAAAAAAGTTTCACCATTCTATTTTTCATTCATTGAATACAGAAATGTAAAATGTTTTTTTCATTTATTTATTTTTTCAACAGAACTTTGTTTTTTTGTTGTTGTTGTTTTGTTTTTTTAATGTCAACATGATGTTTATATTGTTAAGCATCATTTCTTCTAAAGGCAACATCCATTATTATGTCCATTATTATATCACAAAACAAGAAAAAAAAACTGTCCAAGCAAAATTTTGAAATGACAGATGTATAACAAACAAAAACAAAAAAATGTAAAGAATTTTGAAATCGATATTTTGGTCCAAGACTATCTCCGAGACAAACATTATCATTTCAAATTTGTATGGGGCAAAAAATGAATTTTGAAATTATTAATAAATATACAATTTTGATGACAATTCAATTGATTTTCAAATTTGAATTCGATAGAATTTGAATTTTTTGTTGCATTTCGTTTCGAAGAAAAAGGAAAGAAAAATGATGATATCCGATGGAATGGAATGTCCGATTTTTTTCAATGTTTTCTCTTTGTTTTCAAATCAATGTTTGTGTGATTGACATTATCATTACGTGACTTTTCACGAATTTGGTTCGTTTCAACAACAACAATAACAAAAAGATAGAATGTAATAAGAAAAAAACTCATCCTGTCTGTGATTATTTTTACATTCCTCAATCATTCTATTTACCATTTGATTTTATTGAATTGACAATATCAAACCATAGCTTTCTCAAAAAAATTTATTATTTCTCCCCAAAAAAAAACAACAACATTATCGCCAAAAAAGTTTGATTCTTTTTTTTAAATTATAATAATTCAGAAGATTAAAAAATGCAACATGAAATGAAATGAAATGTTTGTTGTTTACATTTGTTGTTATCACTTGTCTAAATCAATTTCATTTCCGTAATAATAGCCATTATTATAAAACAACCATAAATTCCGTACAGAATAAAACCATGTAATCGTGATGATTGAAATTTTGTAAATATCAATAAAATAGTCATGGTTGTTACCAATGATAAAGTTATCGTTACATACAATACAGTGATCATATTATTATATTCAATCTTTGATGTTTGAATCAATTTCCGGACGCAATAATTGAAAAAAAACAACAAAACAAAAAAACCAATCAAGAATTTAGGAAAAAATCAAAATTGTTTTCTCATTAGATTACCTCAATCTCAGACGTTTGTTGTCGTATGAATAATATCGTATATGGAATACCAATTCCAAGTAACATGTCTATGATGATGGAAAGAAAACAAATTTTAAATCCAAAAACAAACAAATTTTTTCTTACACACTTACTTAAAACTGGTCCACCAAAACATGCTGAGATGGCCATTCTTGGAAAACCATTTTTAGCCATTGATAAATTGGATAGAAAATCACCAATACTATTACCCCATGCACCAATAGTAAGACCGATCATAAATTTACTTAGATTAAATATAACACGTACAGCATCCAATATATTAACCACTTCATTAGCAATTGCATAGATCCATGAAATCGAAATAATAAATCTATTTTATATGTTTATCAATAAATGAAATTAAAAAAAAAAAACATTAGATTTTCCTTTTTGGTCAATAAAATTTAACTAATTATACAGACCCAAAATATGCAAATAAAATATGATAATGTGGTGGTTTATCAGTTTGACTAGTCAACAAAACCAAAATGAATATGATTGATGAAATGGCCAAAACAATCAAATGTAATTGATATGGTTCGATAAATTTTACTGTTTCACAAATGAATATTTTCGATAATTCCAATAATAATAATAATAATCGAAAAATGAATTCAAATACGCTTACATTGAATTAATAACAGACAAACTTGTGGTGATATGATTAAATGTGCAAGATTTAATTCACGAATCCAGCCACGTTTTGGTAGATCATTATCAACCACAGGTATGGAAATTGTATAGATCAGATAAATTGGTGCCTATAAAATTGTGAAAAATAGTTTAAAACTTGATTGATTGAAAGAAAAACCCATTTGAAAAACCTTAGCAATCATATTGATTTTTGTTAATAAATTTGATTCTTGAAAAATTTTACCATCAAATCGTGCTGCGGCCATAATTTTTGTCATCATAGATGTTTGTTTTATATCGTCTTTTTCGATTTTATCTTTATTGCAAAGAATAATTTCTTTCATAATTTTAGCCAAATTTTTTCCCTCTCCATTATTTGCCAATGGAATTGATGAATTTCGCATAGCAAAACTTGTATCAGATATTGTTAATCCTATTTGATGTGAAACAATGAATTTTTTTTAAAAGGAATTAAAAAAAACAAAGATTCAAAGAATGATTCTTACGTCTATGATTATGATAAAGAATCGATTTGTTGTTGATTTCATCATCATCATCTTTTCGCACATGGAGATGATTTTCATCAATTATCGATTTATCCGCATCGATTCCAATATTGTTATTGTTCGAATCATTATCGTTGTTATTATTAATTGTAATTGAAAAAATATTTCCATTCGAATGTTTTGGTTGCAATCCTTGTGTCGTCATCAAAGAATCCGAACATATATGATATAATGTTAAACGTCTTTGTTGCGTTGGATCCTGACAATATTGTCGATGTTTGATACCTATAAAATTCGGTTATTGCAAACAGAATGACAAAGAATGAAAAAATTTGATTTAAATTCAACAATCAAGTGTGGTCTTTGAATGACGTACGACATACGTCTTAGAACAACGCCTTCATCAGCATCGACAGCATTCTTTTTGGAAATTGTTGAATTCGGTATTGATTCAGTTGATGTTGTTGAACAATTGTTCACAACATATTTACATTGTCGATGAAGATTTTCTCTTGGCATTTTTACACCATGATATTCGATTGCATGATTTGTATGTACAGCCGCCATTAATGATTGTTGTCGACGTTTATAAATATAACCGGATACAATAACAACAGTTACATAGATCAAATATGTAATGATAAAAATGATTGAATGAGAAAGAAGAATTTTTCTTGTTAAAAATGTTGTCCAAACTAATGTTGTTGTAATTATATAAAATGAAATATCTCTTAACAATGGTCGTTTCATTATTTCGAATTGTTTTTGTAGCAAAATACTTCCAACAACAACGGTTGTAACGAATATTCCTGCCCCGTATAATTGTCCAATGACAAGATTTGGATTGGCATTTGTTATGCCAATAATCGATGAAAATATATCCGGTGCACCATTACCGAATGCAAGAAATGTAACACCCTATATTTATAGAATTTGAATCAACCCAAAAACAAACAAACAAATTTATTATTTTCCGTTCAATTTTGTTGTTGTTGTTGTTGATTCTAATAAACAAACATACCGCAATATTATCAGATAATTTTAATGATTTCGAAATAGAAATTAATAATGGACAAAGACTGAAAAAAAGATGAACGAAAATATCGATTTATTCTTTTCACTATCGATTGTTTTTAAATCGAATTTATTGAAAAAAAAACACTTACAAATCATCTGCATTCGTACCGATGGCAAAAAATAACATGATCAATAAAAATAACAACAAAATTGTACTGAATGATTCGGATTCAATGGAACAATATGTTAATTGAATATAATTGATAAAACCATCATCATCAATGCATTCGAGTACGGTGCGTGTAAAATTACATTGATTACTAATACTGCATAAATGATTTACATCACCACACTATCAATCAATGATAACCAATCTAATCAATTTGTTTTTTTCCGAAAAGAATTATTTATTTTAATTTAGACTTACATTCGAATGGATGGTCCAATTAAATGATGAACGATTCATTTTTAACAAATTTTAATATTGAAAGAAAAAGTGGAATTTTTTTTTGTTCTTCTGGAGATACGATTAACATCGAACAAGATCAGAATCGAATTTGAATAAATTTTTCTGAACAGCAAAAAAAAATATCGATAAAAATCGATATATCTCGTTCAACTTGATCAATTTTTGAATTTTTTTTCTCACATTTACCACATTAACACAAAAATATTTTCAATGAATTTGTTTGGAAAAAAAGGTAGATAGAAAGTTGAAAAGATTTAATCCGAATTATGATATTAGTTGTATATGAAAATCAATAACAACATTGAACCAAATGATCAAAGACCTTCATCTTGAATGAATGGATTTAATAATAATAAAATGACGATGGACATGATATTACCATATCATTGACATTGTCACGATTTTCTTCAAAAATTCAATTCATTCAACAACAACAAAAAAATCATCAGTTTGATTGGAATTTTATTTGGCCATATTTAAAGCCTGTATTCAAAGAACTTCTGATTGATTTTAAAAAAAAAAAATTTTCAGATTAATTGCGTTTTTTCTACATTCTCCTGCATTCAACGATTCTGATTAGATCAACAACACAACAAAAAAAAGGTTTAGAATTTCATCGATTCCATTCAACCATAACTATTTCAACAAACAAAATGAATATTCAATGGCAAGGTAATTTTCATTGTTTTTTTGCTTTTATTTACCTTCGATGTCAGGTGGATCAGTCACTTCAACGAAAACTGTATGTCAACAATTCATTTATCTGATGTGATTTAGTTTTTTTTGAAAAAAATGATTTTCAATTTTCTCCTTGTCGTTTTGTTAAATATGGTTTTCAAATTTTTATCGTGTTTCTAAGCAAAAAAAAACCAAAATCATTCAATCAAATTCAATGTTTGAATCACTTTGATTTTAAAATGAATCCAAAAAAAAAATTATTTATTTCAGCTTCACGGTTGATCTGACATCCATATCATATGATGATGATGGCTGTGAAAACAAAACCGAACAACAACAAAAATGAATTTTTGTTTTTCATTTCCGTTTTTCTAATTATTTTTCTTTTTTTTTGAATAATCATGTTTCAACATTTTGGCCTAAGATGGCGTTTAACAACAACAAAAATTATAGTTTAACGCGTTCGCTACCAGCGACGCATATATGCGTCGTTTATTTGCTGTAGTTCTATGGGTTTTTCGAAATCTCCGGTAGCGAACGCGTTAAAAATCATTTAATGAATTAAAATAAAATGAAAATTTAAATGAAAACGTTGAAATGTTGAAAATAAAAGATTATATTTCCGCCACCGCCGTTATAAAGCAGATAAATATTTTCATTATAATTTTAATGTAAACATGAATAAATAATTTGTTGTTTATAGGGAAGGTAAAATTCATAAATTTTAATTTGGGAAATTTTTTTGTTCTTCAAATTTTAATCATGCAAATTTTTTTATAAAATAATAATACTAACGGTACATTCATTAATAATAATTCAATATATTTATATTTTGTAATGAAAAACATTCGTCCACAATAAAAACCAAAATTATTTTCATTCATTGTTTGTATTGATAAATTTGATTCAATAGAATTACGTAAAATTTTTTGCTGTTGTTTAAAACGATATAATTTTCGTTTCAAATCGGTACGTACAATCCAGCTTAATAAATAACGACAACAACGTTGATTACATGATGGTAGATATGAAATACGATTATAGATACCAGTAGTTAATACAAATATTGACATTAATACCATAATAGCAACTAAATTATAAAATGTTGTATGATCTTGTTGACCATAAAACATACATGATGTTATTATTGATGTTTTCGATACCATTTCTAATTGAAATGATATAACACTGATTGAACCATTTAATTTGGTTGTTTCATCATAAAATTCAACGTAATTTTTACGAAAACATTTCCATAATCGATTTTGTTTGAAACTTTTCAATTTTTTATTCAATTGATTTAATGCTGTTTGTATAAATTGATTAAAAATTGTCCGATATAATTCAATTATGAATATAGTAAAATTTACAGTCATTAAAAGTTGACCAATAACAATAAATAATTGAGTAACTAATGAAAAATTCATTAATATTGTTAATATTGTCTGTATTAAGGTAAATTTTCCTTGTAAATATTCTGAAAATGTCATCAAAGTAAAAAAAAATTAAAATCAAAAATATGATAATTGTTG
Source organism: Dermatophagoides pteronyssinus (assembly GCF_027571235.1). Classification (NCBI taxonomy): domain Eukaryota; kingdom Metazoa; phylum Arthropoda; class Arachnida; order Sarcoptiformes; family Pyroglyphidae; genus Dermatophagoides; species Dermatophagoides pteronyssinus. Next base: position 1,092,274 of record NW_027461537.1, read on the forward strand.
ATGTTCGATATAAAAAATGAGCAATTGAATTTAAAACCAGATAAAAACGTTTTAAATTTGATTGAGATTGTTGATTAATCATTTGATTATAATTATAATTTTTAATTAAATATCGAACAAATAAATTATCAATTGATGAATGATAATTCATTACCGAATTGTATAATTCAAACCATATTATTTCAAATATACAGAATATAATTAACATTTCCGTTGATAATAAATCAATACGATCTGCATTAACAATACGACCAATATCATCAAGACTAATGAATAAATTATTAGGAAATTTAAAAATTTCAATAATTAAAAAGATCGATTGTATGATTGCATTGAATTTAAACCAAATTGTTCGATGAAATGTTCGATATGAATACGGTATTCGTTGAAATTGATAATCAACAATTGTATAATCCATATGTAATGTAAAATATTTCCATCGTTCAAAACTTTGTTGAAAAATTTGTTCCATTTTTTTCTGTTGTTGTTGTTACTTCATTCACATGAAAATGTTATTTGTACTAGAATTTTTCTTTCTTTTTTTTGTGAATGAAAAACAAAATTTTTGTTTTGTTTGGTTTGATTTGTTTTTTGTCAAAAATGAGACCATAAAATGTACATTTTTTTTTGATGTAAATATCGATCATATACAATTGTTGAGTTGTTTACAGATTATCATTCTTTTCCGTCAGAGGCTGGAATTTGACCTTGAAATGGCTAACAATTGGGAAAAAATGAATTTTTAATGATCCAGACAGTGAAAGTGATATTTTCAACGAATTTGAATTCTTATGATAATCATTATGCATGTGATTTTTATGTGAAGATGATCAATTAATCATCTATCCAATGTTTTATATCTATTGTGGCAGACCAAAAGATTTGGTCGATGATGAAAGACATAATTTTTTATAAAATTTTATCATTAAATGAAAATTCATAATTAATAGCTGAATATATTTGTATTTGGTTATGAAAAACAATTGTCCACAAGTAAAACCAAATTTATTTGCTGACATTGTTTGTACAAATAGATTTTTACGAACAGAATCCCTGGTTTTTTGATTTCGTTTAAAATGTTGATCAAAAAATCGATTCGACATTGAAAATTGTGATCGAGATAATCCTTTTATAATTGATTGACAACAAAGTTGATTATATGATGGTAAACGTGATGAAAATTCATAAAACATTATTGTTAATATAAATCTTGAAAATATAGTCATTATGACTGAGATACTGAATAAATTTAGATAGGTTTGTCGACTTAAAAATACACATGCGAAAATTAATGCTAATTTTGAATTTATTTCCATATCGAATATAATAATTTTTACTGTACGATTTAATCGTACAATCTCACTATAAAGTTCAACATATTGTCTATGAAAATAATTCCAGAATAGTTTTTGTGTTTTAGATGATTTATTCGATATTGTTTGTGATAAATGAAAAAGTTTTTGTATTCGAATCTTAAAAAATTTCAATAAAAATACAAGAAAATTGATTGAAAATAATAGATGACCAATAACTAATGATGCCTGTATAGTAGCCATTGTTACCAATGGCAAAATAATCATGATTCCAATTAGATTAATACGACCATCAATATAGTATAATAATAGATGAAACACTTGTATTAAAAGTAATATAATAAATGATAAAATTATATTATGATGGATAATTGTTGTTAAACGATCTGATTTTTGATAAGATTTAATCAATTTTATACGTTCATCAGGATTGAAATGTTGTCGATCATTATAATGCCAATTTTTTTGAAAAAATTCATTAATTGATGAACGATTATGTAGAATATCAATGAATAAATTTAGCCATGTCCATTCATAAATAACAAAAAATGTAATCATTTGTATAAACAATATTGACAATCCATTACAATTCATTATATTTTCAATATCTTTAATATCAATTAATAAATCATTATCGGGAAATGCAACAAATACTAATCCATACATAATGGCTAAACATGCTTGAAATTTTAACAAAATAATATGTACAAATGTATGAAATGTTATTTTTATCTTATTCCATCGATAATCATTGATTGTATAATCGAAACAAAAACTATAACGTTTCCAATAATTAAATCCTTGATGAAATATTTCATTTATTTCCATATTATTATCGTGTTGATTTTTATCGTTGAAAATTTCCATATTTGATTCTAATGTTGAATATCAAAATCAACAAAAAATAAACAAACAAACACTATTCAATGATTGTATTTTCTTAATCAATATTGTGTGTATCTGTGTGTATACACCAAATGATTTTCAATTGTCAAATGAATTGCTTTTTATGAAAAAAAACAATTCTTCTGCTGTTGTCAACATAACCCATTAGGTATTGACAAAAATAAAACCTTTTCCCTGTTAACATATATCGATTTAAATTTGGAACATATAAAAACTTTTATTCTAATGTAATTTATCTGATGAAAATTATTTGGAACATGAAAAACTAAAGATATTTTTTATATGTTTTGCTGGCAATTCATCATTCGATTTACTATAGTGAAACAATTTTGAAAATTTTGAAAAATTATGGAAACGAATTCTTTTCTTCTTCTTTTCTTTTTTTTTTATTATCTAAGTTGAAAAGAAAATATCATTAATTTTTTCTCAAGAAAAAATACAAAACAAAATCAATAAATTGATATGGTTTTGTTTTTTTTTGTTATTCATTGAAAATAATGAGAAAAATTTTAAATTTCAAATATGATTGATTGATTTACCTTTTTCAGAAATAGTAATTTGATTCGAAAAACAAAACAAAACAAAACTTTTTATTAGTTTCGATTGATTTTTTTTTGTTTTGTTTTCCATATAACAGACATCATCATCATTTATAATATTATTATAATTTTTTTTATTCGAAAATTTTGTTTTTCGTGTTGAGGTCAACAGATCAAATAAAATGGTTTGGAACCAAATCGACCAAACAAAACAAGATTAAGTCGATAAAGTTGTTGTTTTTATTTTCATTCATTTTTTCCTTCCCCTTTTCTTTGGATTTGTTTGCTATGATTTTTCTCCGACCAAGAATCAATCCATTGATTATTTTTGGTTATCATTTACACAGTCAGTGAAATGAGAAAAACTATAAGACAACAACAACGAACATAATCAGAAAAAATGTTTTTTTGTTTTCTCTTTGAAATTGATTTTTCTCTTTCTCTCATATAAATCGATAAATAAATGTTAATGACTGTGTGTTTGAGCGAAAAATCCTTCATTTTTTTTGGTCCAAAAATGATAATGATGTAGCGATTGGATCATCTTTTTTGCTGTTGTCGAAATGGAATATAAATTAATGTTTGTTTGTTTGTTTGCTTGCTTACAATTTGATATTGATATTTATAAAATTATATGAAAATTAAAATGATTCGAAAATCTCCAGAATCATTATCATAGTGATCATTATGACATGATGGAAATCATCAAAACAACAATTTCAAATCCATAAACAATTCAACCCAATTGAATTGTGTCACCGCTAAATCATTTTATGTTGATCTAGGCAAAATTTTGTTGATTTTTTTATGATTTCATCTTGCGACTATTATCCTCAAAAAAAATCAATCAAATCAATGGCTAAATATCGATGATGATTATAATATGATCATGAAAAATAAATAAACAAACATCAAAACAAAACGATTTCCAAGAAAATGATGCTAAATTTTTTTTCCCAGACAAATATTATCTCATTGAATGCGCCTATGAAGCTTATCTATTTATGCTTTTTTTTCTTGAGAAACTCGAAAAAATAACAAAAAAAAAGAAACCAAAAATAAATCTTGTTGTTCTTGTGTTTTGGTGAATAGGGAATATTATTATTATTAAATCAATATTATCAAGAGAATCATTCTGCTAGATTCTTTTCTTTCTTTTCTTTTTATTGAAACTATTTTCAAAATCGAATCGATTGTATTGAAATAACTAAAAAAAAAGAAGAACAACCGAAAAAAATTCATTCAAAACCCAATGGGAAGATGATGTTGCAAACAAAGATATCGATTCAATGTTTTTTTTTCAAGCAAATTTTCCATTTATTCAATATGGTTAATGTTCTTGTTGATGATGCTGATATTTTAACGGTTTTTGTTTTTGTTTTGTTTTGTGGAAATCATTTCCGCCTTAATTCTTTTCGGATACTAATTGTATTTTCATCATTTTTCATCATCAAATAGAAAAGAAACAAAAGTAAAACGGAAAAACAAAAACAAAAATTCTATTTTATTATACATCATATATGAGAAAATGAATTGAAGCAAAGCAAAGAATTAACGATAATAACAACAACAAAATAGGAGAAAAAAAAAAGATTTCGATCGGAAATCTATAATATCATTTTTCATATTTTATTCGTATTTGTAATTATGATCAGAAAAATATATATAAAGATATTAACAAATAAATTGAATGAATGAAAAGACAATTCATTTGTACGATTCTATGATTTCAAACATGTTTTGTTTTGTTTTTGTTTTTGTTATCTTCAAACAAGATTCGGTTTAATTAGCTTTAATAATATTTGGTCAATATCATCATCATTCCAGCCATGATTATGACCATAATCAATCATCGATTGACATTTATCGTATAAATTATTTTGTTCATTATCATTGGTATCATAATGATGAAAAGTACCGCCAAGATAGATTGGTAAATTTTTTCGTTCAATATATTCAAATATTTCATCATCATTACAAAATTTTAAACGTTGTTGAAATTCTGTTGGAAATAAAATTTTAAATCTATTTATATAATGGTCTTACAAATCTTGGCATATTATATAATATGATATTTTTTAATGATATTGGACAATATCTATTATATAATTTTGCAGTTGTAGAAAAACTTAGCTTAGCTTAGGCTTATGGGTTTTTCAATCACTTTTTTTTAATTCCATATAACATTCAAAAATATGATGATTTAGCAAGAAAAAAAAATAGAATATGGAAAAGAAATATTGACATTTATTTCTGAACATCGACAAAAACAGATATTTTTTTTTGGTTTTGTTTGGTTTGGTTTGGAAACAATATGCCAATGGTTTTTGGATTTTTGGCTGCATTATTTAATTTTATTGTTTTTTTTCTTTTTCTCTTTTGTATCTATGATATAATTAGATTTACAGAATACATATAATTGACATTTATAATTGATAATTATGCAGGGAAAACAGAAAAAAAACGTAATTTCTTTTCTTATGTTTGTTTTGTTTTGGTTATTTTTGTTTATTTATTGTATTCGACATATTAATGCCGAATCACCCATCATTTGTAATGGTATCTGTGTATCTAATGGTAATAATTCAGTTGTTAATCTAGAACTTTTATTACGTTGTTGTTTTTTCTGTAATTTTTGTTGTTTTTGTTGCTGTTCATATTCATACATTGGATCAAATAATAATGGATGTGATTGTTGTTGTTGTTGGGTATCCATTTGATACATCAATGATGGTCCAAAAGATACACGAGGTTTTGATGATGATGATGATGGCTGTTGTTGTTGTTGTTGTTTTATATTTAAATAATTATTTTGATTTGATTGGCTATAATAACAATGATCACATTGACATCGCATGACCGTCGATTGATTATCGATAATATGATGTGTTGAATCAATATTTTGATATTCATGATGATTAATTTGATTTTGGTGATAATTATTATCCTCCGACCAACGACGTTGTCGTTGTTGTTGTTGCTGTTCATTAGCTACAATCGATAATGATCTATCGTTTAACATTGATTGTTCTGTTGATGATAATTGTAATTGCGGTGAATAATATCTTCGTCGATGTTCAGTTAAATCAGGCGAATAATTATAATTACAATAACCAGATTGATTTTGTTGATGATATTGTTGATGATGTTGTTGATATTGATGATTATAATGATTGTTTTGTTGATTATCACCATCATTATTTGATAATGGCCCAGAGCTTATCATCATCATCATTGTTGATGGATTCATTAATGAATTTTGTTCAGTTTGTTGTTGTTGTTGATAATGTTGTGTATAGAATAGATTCGTACGTTGATCATTATTATCATTCGTAGATTCATGTTCAAAAACAGGCACTTGATTCTATTGTAATTCCAGATAATTTAAAGTATAAAAAGAAAGAATCCAATTTCAGCCACAAAAAAATGGAGAGAGAAAAAACGAAAAATAAAATAAAAAATTAGCTTAATGAATTTTGGCAAATGAGATTTAGAAATAAAAAAAAACATTGATATGAAAACTCACACACACACACATTCAACACCTACGTCGAGACAAACATGAATACCCGAATGGAAATTTTATATAATTTATTCAACGTTTTGTTCACCAAATAAATGAAAAGAAAAAGAATACACACACACACTTTCTGCTTTTTTGGAGACAAAATAAACTATAAAACAAAGTAGTTGACGAAAACAGATTCAATTCGACAAATTATTAATGAGAAAAGACGAGATTAAAATGAAAATTGCAAAGTTTTATTGGTGATGTTTCTATCGCTATTGTTTGGGTCGATTCTTTCAAATGTTTTCCTTTTTTGTGCCTTTCTTTCAAATTTTCTTTGTTGTTGTTGTTCACATTTTGATAATTTTATTCAATTACAATCCAAATTTTCTTTTTAGTAGAATAAAATGCCTAACATTTCATCGAAAATCTACAATCATTATGATTAATTAAACAAGAATATCTATGTCAAGCATCTGTTTCAAGCAGGTATTACCATCACCGTATTGAAAAAAAAACAACAACATAAAATTGTCGGGAAATCTTCTTCAGAAATGTACAATTTGATTTCAAAATATACTTGAAATCAGTTGAAAAACAAAGTTATTGTCACATAAATATTATCAGGATTTCTCGGGAATTATTTTCTTATATTTTGAACAAAAAATCTTTTGTTTCATCAATGAATTCTATCGAATGAATGTTTGAAGTTTTTGTTCTGGTTTTTTTTTCTTAGTGTTGAAAAATTTTGAAAATTTTTCCTTCGGTCATGGCTATATGCCGAATCTATTAGAGTATTTTCTCAATAATGATCGAAGGCAAATTTTTCAGAATTTTTTTTTGTTTTTTCAAATTTTGACATTGATCGATTCAATTTTCACGTGTAAACACACACAAATTCAAAAAAAATATTGAAAAATTCAATTTTCTAAAATTTAATTTTTTCAATTTTACAATTGGTATGAATGAATGAATGAATGAATGAATGAATAAACTTGTTTCCACTTGCTCTCACACATCACTTACATCAAAAGATTGATACGGTGCATGTTGAAAACGGTCCGTTGTTGTTGATGAATAATGATGTTGTGGAGTTGATGAACAATGATTCAATGATAAATTATCATCATAATGATTATTTGAATTGATTATTGGTTGACTTCCATAAAGATTCGTTGTTGTCGGTTGATGATAATGATTATTATTATTCATCATCATCATCATATGATAGGATGGATCGTTTGTTGATAAATCATTTGTTGAAGATGATGCTGTTGTCATCAAATTATCATATGCTAAATGACAAGTACAAACGGGTTTCCGTTTCTTTTTCTTATTACCTGTTTTTACGTTACTGGTATTACTATTCGAACCAAAAAAGAATGAAGGCTTTTTTTTACCACGACAGAAAAAAATGGTTCATTTTTCAATCGAAATTATTCGTTCAAAATGAATAATAATAATATTGAGATGTGTGTGTGAGAGAAAAAATGAAAAAAAAATGAAATCATTAATCAGAAAATGATCAGAAAAATCCATTAATAAAATTAGATTCAAAACACATAAAGATAATAATTTTTTTCTAGTTGGTTGGTTGCACAAATGAAAATTTTTTTTCGGAAAATAAAAAGTAAAAATATCACTATGTCGAAAAAAGTTTGTATAAACTTTTTGTTGTTCAGTTTTTTTTCGTCGATGTTTTCTTTTCTTGTTGTTTTGTTTGGGCTCATGATGTAAATAATGATTTGCGGGAAGGCATAAACAAGTAAATAACGATGTCCTTTTTTCTAAATTAAAAGTTATTTGATTTAAAATTCGTAATCATCATCATCATATTTTGATGAATCTGGAACCGTGTTTTTTTTTTGCCAACAAACAAAACAGAACACAATTAAAGTTTATGTTATTTACTTTAATAATTTGATTAAAATTTTTCCATTTTTGGGTTTTTATTTTCATTTTCATGTTTGATTTGCATTTTATTTACTTAAATTATTGAATTATTTGAGCCTAGCAACAACAACAACCAAAGAAAAATTTCATCATTTTTTCCATCAATTTTCGAGTTATATTTGCCCGGTTAGAAATATGATACTACTGACACTGACAATGACCGGAAACAATGTACATCTAAATAACATGTACTTAATGTTTGCAAAACTTTTCTCGTTGTTGTGGTTTTAGTTTTCTTTTCCATTTCATGGAATTAACTTTATGTTCTGTGTACATAATTGATTGATAATATACATGATTGGGTTAGCTAACAAGATCAATTTAATTATCAGAAAAAATGATCAATCAAATGTTTCTTGTTTGAAACATTTGACATTGACTTTTTTCCTATTAATTTCATGCATTTTTTTTATTCTTTGATCATAATTTATTCATGATTCAAAAAAATTGTAAATGTTATCGATAAATTGTATGTTATTTGAATTTCTTATTCATTTTCTTTATCTATTCATAATTTTGTAATACCTTTTTATTTGGTTTTTGTTGATGCAACGGAATAAATGTATTGAAATCAGTTCTTTGATTTGTTATCGATTCGGACATCATAATGTTGATCTTATTGTTGTTGAAAATTATTGAACAAATTTACAGTTGATTCCAGTTTTTTCACTGTTGAAATTCAATTTAATTTTTTCTGAAATAAAAAAGATTTCAAATCTGGACGAAAACAGAGAACATCCATCATGTAGAATTATGACCGTGAAGCCAACATTTTAGGAGATGTTATTATTATAACCAATCATATAAGGATTGAATTAAGAAAGATTTTCTTTTTTCTTGTTCAATCTATTTCACAGTATAGATTTTTTAAAGTTGTATCCGGTTCATGATTGAACAAAAAATTTTTCAAATAAAAAAAACACAGTGACATTGATGTTAACACATACAGCATCAATTTGGAAAAGGAAGTCAAAAAAATATATCTGATTCTTATGTAACAAAATCAATGATTTCGAAACCAATGAAAAATGAAAAACTAAAAATTCGATCATAAGGAAATGAATTTAATTCACAAATTGTGTGTGTGTGTTTGGCACAACAACGAAATGATATTGAATTGAATGTGAGAAAAACTTGAATGATTCGAAAAAGAAAAAAAATTCTTACTTTTTATCATCCGTATTGGATGCTTTTGATTCAAGATTTTCAAGATTAGATGCGACGACGCTGTAAACAACTAAATAAAATAAAATAACATCCAAGCCAATTGGAGTTTTTTTTTTTTTGGTTTTTCTTTGAATTCAAATTGGGAATTAGCTTGAAAAAAAGCAATTTTGGAGCCATCTGTCAGATGAATTTATAAAACAATTTTTGAAAAAAAAATTCAAAATTTACTTTTTCTGGCTAAGATTTGTTCGAAGAATGATATTCACCTTGACGACAATCAAATCTTAAAACTAAAAATAATCATTTTCACTTTGTTTTCAAGTCTATTGTAAATGACAAAGTTATAAAAAAAGGTCTATTATTTAAAAAAAGTTTAATTCCAACGATTTGAATCAATAATTTTTTATTAACAAAAAAAATTTGAATTTGAATTTATTTCTTATTAATTATAATGACGATAATAATTGTTTTTTGCCACCGTTTTGTTTTTCGTACTTCGAAGCAGTAAAAGGAAAATGGGAAAAATTCATTCATTTTTTGAACCCGTTTTTAAAAATTTGAAAATCGATTGTCAACAACGAATCCCACACACTATCATTATAATGACAATCATGCTGTCATTTCAGTCATTGCTTTTCGATATTTATGATTAAAAGAGTGAAGAAGAAAGAAAAATTACAAATATTTCCGTTTATTTTGTGATTTATTTCATGTCAAAAAAAAGGTCAGATCTATAAAAAAAATTTCATTAACTTTATTTTCCTTGTGGTTTTGTGTTTAGTCGGTGTGTGATTGTTGGAATTCTTTTAAATTCCTTAGAATTTCTTTTTTATTCTTTTCTTCAAACGAAATTCAGTGTTCATCTTTTTTCATTATTTTCATTCGAATTAGTAAATTCAACATAATAATAATAAAAATATTGTTTGTTTGTTTGAAAATACAAAACAAAAATGAAAATGAAAAAAATATTTATAAAAAAATTGTTACCAAAAAAATTTCAATATCATCGTTTGGAAGATATATTTGAACAAGGATTTCGATATTGGAAATTTTTTAGTTTTCGTATGGAATTTAAATTAATTGATTATGTTCATCATCATATATCACATGAATATCGAACATTTAAACGTCCATTATTGATCACAACTAATTCATGGATCTGTATTTTGTATCTAATTGCATTAACAATTAATTGTCGTCAACTAATCAGTCTCAAATATATTGAACAAATGATTTCATCCAATGGATTTAATCTAGTAATTATTGATATATTGATTGGTTGTTTATTTGTCGAATGGATGTGGTTTAATTTGTTCAATAATGTTCTACATTATCGTTGTTCATTAGTTGATTTTCTTGCACATAATCTTCATATTGAACATGATAATCTTGTTGAAAAATTACGACCAAAACATAAACGTTTTCTTATCAATTTATATACAATTACAAATATAATGGCTAATTGTTTTTATCTAATGGTTATTATGGCTTTGATCATTGTATTTATAATCTATAGTTATTATTCAATTATACTTTTAATGAATAATTATATTAATATTTTACAATTAATTTTAAGTATACCATTAACAGCAATGTTAATGATTTATTTATCATGTATGTTGGGACAAATATTTCTTTCAATCAATTTTCTTGTAATTTTAATTGAATTTTGTCGTATACGAATGAAACGATTATATAATTTATCAAAAATCATCGAATCAAATAATCAACGATCAATACGTTTTAGTCGATCATTATGGAAACGTTTTGTAAATGATTATTGTGAATTATTTCATGATATATCACGATTAAATCAAACTGTTCGTATTACATTATTTAATTTAGAAATGATATCCAAATCATCAATTATGACAGCATTTGTATTCTATATTCAACAAACCGATATGAAAATAGCAAATATAACAATAATATTAGCATTAATATCAGCATTTACATATACAACTTGTCTTTATTCACGTGTTTCAATCATACCATCATATAATCAATGTTGTGTACGATTATTTTATAATTTATTTGCACGTTTACAATGTTCAAATCAAATGACCAAATCGATTAATGAAATTTCGAACAAAAATTATCGACATACAATACGTAAAAATCTATTCCTACAAACAATGTCGATCAATCGTTTTGGTTTTTCATGTGGTCAAATTTTTTTCATTACACGTTTTAAATATATTCAATTATTAATGATGAATTTTCCATTAGTTTTAAAATTTTATAAAAAAAATTTATCATATAAAATCTAAATTTATAATTTTAAAAAATCATTGTGACTTACATACGATAACTATAAAGTTTTTCTTTACAATGTATACATCGATAATTTATTGATCTTGTCATAATTTTTTTTTTAAAGAAAAAACAATGAAAATTATCATATTATAATAAATTATTTGCTGATTGGTTGATAAGTAATATAAAAAAAAACATTATTTTAATTTGTTATTATTATTCATTTTCAAAATTATAATCAATAAATTGTGAAATAATCGATTTTACCAAAATGATTAATTTATGATATCTTTAAAAATAGGAGTTTTCTTTCTCAATTTATTCAATAAAAAAAATCTTCACCCAATATTGTTGTCATTGTTACCATTATAATGTGAAAAAAAGTTTTCGAAATTCTCTACTGAAAAAGGATTCTTAAATTATGAAATTTTTTTCGAAAAAAAAAGTTTAAAAAACTTTTTTTCCCTCCATATTGATCTGTAAAATTGACTGAATAATAATGTCATAAATATGGATTTATCTTTTTATTTTGTAGGTTTTCTTCTCCGGAAAAAAAGTATTATTAACAAAATTTTTCTTCAAAAAGTATTTCATTCATTTTATGTTTCATCCAATTTATTCTTTGTAGCTGTGTAATTCTTGTGTCAGTGATTTGTTTGTTTCATCAGAAATTTTTTTGTTAACAAAATTTGAACAGATTATAATTGAAAATAGATATGGAACTTATTAGAAAAATATTTCAATCAAATCAAAATATTTGTATTAAGGATATATTTTTACAAGGTTTTGAAAATTGGAAAAAATATACATATCGTTTGGAATTTTCAATCGATGATTATCGTTATCATCGTATTCCGTTTACATATCAAGCATTTAAACGTATTATTTGGATGTCAATCAATGCATGGCTTGCTATACTTTATCTTTCAATAATGGTATTCTATCCAAATAATTCATTTATGATAAGTCGTATGGATTTTGAACAAATGGTCAATACACAACGTATTGATATTGTTTATTTACAAGTGATCATTGCGTTCATAATGCTTGAATGTCTTTGGGCTCAAATAATTATGAATGTATTTGAATATCGATGGCCATTTATGGATTTTATGGTAGATAAATTAAATTTTGATGAAGAAAAAGTATTCGAACCAAAAAATCGTAAATATCTTTGTAAAATGTATATAATTACGGACACTATTGCAAGATTTATCTACATATTTGTATCGATAGAATTATTATTAGTTTGTTTAATGTATGCTTATCATGGTTTTGAACTTTATCGTTTATCATTGATTCATTTAATTCAATTAATCATTAGTGCTTTAATGTTTTTCATATGGATGATGCATGCTATTCAAATGTTGGGCCAATTATTTATAGCACTGAATTTTTTCGTATTTTTAATCGAATATATAAAAGTTCGTATCGAACAATTGTATAAAAAATTTATTCAAAAAAATATATTCAAACAGAATGAATGGAAACGGTTTCATTATGAATATGTTTTTTTATATACAGAAACAGCACACACAAATCGTGCTGCTCGTATTGTTTTATTCTATTTAGAAGCTATTTCAAAACCATCAATTATTTCAAATTGCATATTCTATACAAAACAATCATCATGGAGTATATTTACAACATCTGTTATAATATCATTGATGTCAACATTCTGTTTAATTAATATACTTTATTCACGTATTTCTCATCTACCATCATGTAATCAAAAATGTGCTCGTTCAATATTACGACGTATAGCTCGAACACAACGACGACTAAATAATATTAAATTAAAACATTCAAAAAATCAACATAACAATCGATATTGGATAAAATTAACATTATTTGTTCAAACAATGATAAATAATCATTTTGGTTTTACCTGTGGTCAGGTGTTTTTTATCACTAAATTTCGTTATATTCAAATTTTCATTATGAATTTCATATTGATTTTGAAGTTTTATAAAAAAATTAACAGATAAAAACATCCGAATTCTTTGGCCATAATTATCAACAATTACCAAATGAAAATCCAAATCGATTATTCTAATATAAATCAATAAATCAAAAATTATTATCATTTTTTTAATGATAATAATTCTCATTGAATTTCTGATTGTTTGTACTAAATTGAAAATAAAAATACACATAGAAAATAATTATTTCTATAATAACAATCTGTTTGTTTGTTTGTTTTCCATAAAAATGAAGTGAGGTTTTCAACAACAACAAAAATCGATTTTAACAATTACGGATGTTATTTTATTTTTTCATTATTTTGCAAACAAAAACATTACAATAATTGTGAACAACAGAATTCTTCTTTCCAACAAACAAAAAGTTTTAATATTTTCATTTTGATGATTTTTATGCTTGATTGATTTTTTTTCGATTAATTTATTATCCAAGATGTTCAAGATGATCACGGGAAAAAAATTGTCATCATAATTATTATATACTTAATTCTTCTATAGAATTATACATCCTTTTCGTGATTTATGTTTAGGTCGTGGACAAAGAACGGCACGAATAGCTTCATCAAACACTGTTTTAAGTCCACGTTGCGTTAATGCTGAACATTCTTGATATTTAACGGCAGCAATTTCTTTTGATAATGCTAAACCTTGTGCATATGAAATTGGTGCCTGTTTACGTTCTCTAAGTTTTTCAATCTGTACAGGATCATCACGCAGATCAGATTTAGTACCGACCAATATTATTGGTGTATTAGGACAATGATGACTTATTTCTGGGTACCATTTTGCACGTACATTTTCAAATGAAGCCGTATTGACCAATGAAAAACAGATTAAAAATACATCCTATTTGAGAAAAATGGATATTTTTTTATAACATTAACATTGATTTTAAAACTTTCTTACTGTTTGTGGATATGATAATGGTCGTAAACGATCATAATCTTCTTGTCCGGCCGTATCCCAAAGACCAAGATTAATTGGTTTTCCATCCACTAATATGTTTGCCGAATAATTATCGAAACTAAATTCTCAAAAACAGATATTATTTACGATAAAAGAATTTTGTTTGTTTACTAATTAAATAATGATACATACACTGTTGGAATATATTCACCGGGAAATGCATTTGTTGTATAACTGATTAGTAAACATGTTTTACCAACAGCACTTTATCATTACATTTTATTTATGGATAAATATTTGATGAAAAAAAATTACAGTAAACATTTATTCAAAAAAAAGAGAATTTTCTCCTAAACAAACATTATCAACAAATTTTGACTTACCCATCACCAACAACTACACATTTGATTGCTTGCATTATAGCATATAAATAATGAAAAAAAATGAAGAATTTTGATAAAGATGTGAACAAGAAAAATTAATGGAAAAATAAAATTAAAAAATTTCAAGAGAAAAATTAGCTGAACTTGATGGATTGATATTGAAACAATCTTTTTTGGTTTTGTTGATGGTTTTATGTTTGAGGGCGTAATTTTTTTTCATTCAATGATAATCAATCAATAAGTTTTTTGATTGAAAAATAATGTATCATGTTTCGTAATTTGTAACCCACAGTTGTAAAAAAAAATTTGTATTTTTTTTCGGTAATTCAATATAGAATGAATGTCAAATAATGGATGATTGAACGAACAAACAAACAAAATTACAATCCTTCCCCTCTCTATTTTTTTTTTTGCTTATGGGAAAAAATGTGTGCAATTAAAACAAAAAACAAAATGTTTCGAGGATTTGATTAATTTCGCATTCTAATTTGTTGTGTGGCTCGATTTTTGTTCCTATCAATGCTTTTTTTTTGTTGTTCAATAATAATGTCTATTTTATCCATTATAACATTGAAACGGATATGCCATTAATTGATAGACACCATCGTCATCAATAAAAATTTTTACACTAGCAGTAGTTTAATTGTCGGTCTGATTTTATTGATTGTATGCGGCTGCTGTTCAATAAAGTCAATTCGACAATTGTGGTAGTTCAAGTATGTTGATGATATGAATATTTTGAACAAAAAAAATATATCAATTATAATTGATCAAAGATCGCAGCACACACACACACACACACACACACAACATTCCTTTTTGACATCACAGATCTGACCGGAAACAATGATGATTGTTTTGACGTAATTTTTTTTTGCTTTAAAATTGATTTTATTCATTTATATTTAGCAGCAACGATTTAAGGTAAAATTTTCTCGATTTTTTACTAATCACTTTGTGTTTTTTCGTCTATTACTATCTTCTTTTGATCGTTGGGCTATCAATTGTTTTATTTGTTTATAACAAGTTTCTTCATCATCATCGTTTTCATTCGTTTTTATTAATAATCGTAATTCATCTTTATTTTGTTGTTGAACATTATTATGTTTATAAACAATTTGTGATTGTTGTTTTAAAAATTTATTTAATTTAACATTCTCTTCGATCATTTGCTGTACTAATTCAATTTCTTTTCGACATTTATTTTTCGATATTGAACGTTCAATATTTGTTAGCTCAACTTCGGGTAATTCATCATCATGATTATTATCATGTTTTCGATATATAATTTTTACCTTTGTATGTGGTGTCTGTATAATTTCGGCCATTTCGTTTGTTGCTGATTGTAAATAATTATTTAAATCAAAAAAAAAAAAAAAAAAAAGAGTAATGAACGAACGAAAAATAAAACAGGAACTTACCATTATGATTTGAATCATCGTCAGGAGATGGCGTCTTCGATGGTGATAATTTTTTTTTATTTCCTTCATCTTTCATTTTTCTTGAAATACAAATGACATACAAATTCAAAGTTGAATAAACAAATCGTTTCGATTTGATCAACATTTTTAAATCCATAAAGAAATTTAATTTAATTCAATTATTTCAAATTTTTTTCTCTTTATTATAATAAAATTATTCAAATCAAATCAATTTCGTGTGTAGAAATCATTATTCGAATTCTTGACAAACAGGCTATTTTTACCCATCTTAGATCTATGATCTCATCATTTAAGAATTTTTTTTCCAATCAATATATTTCGATAGATCGATGATTGATCGATTGCTTCATAATAATTACAGTGGATATCCGGATACATCAACAGCCAAAGTTTAGCTATAATCGGATGTGTTAAACATGTGACATTTAAACGCGTGACAACTGTATTTATAAAACTTGTTAAAATCTAATGGGGTAGTGGTAATAGGATCCATGTCTGCATATATAGAATTTGATAATATTTCTTTGTGTTGCAATTGATTACACACGATTATGGTTATAGTCACAATAAACAATTATATTATGATTTTGATAACGTAAGCTAATTCTGTTATCATATAATCGAACAATTTATTGTTTATAAAAAGTATGATAAAAATATTGTAGCCACAACAATATGTTTGAATGCGGCATGCTTTGTTTGAAACCAAACAAAACAAAAAAAATTTTTTCCTTAAAAACAGTTGTAGTGGTATGAGATATAATTGATGTGTTCTTCAATATGATATGATATTTTCAACCAGACCCGAATTTTCATTAGATGTTATTTAACAAACAAAAAAAATGGTGAGTGGCCCGAATTTAGTAAACATGATGATGAAAAAAAACCAAACAAATCAATTGTGTGTGTGTGTTAAATGTTGATGATGTTAATAAGAAGGAGAAGTAAATGATGATGGATAAAGAAGGAGATGTGTTATTTGTTGTTGTGTATAAACAATGTTATCATTGTTTGATTGATTTTTATTCAATCAGAAGCCAAATCAATTAAATGTGAATAAATCATAAGCAAAATAATAATAACAACAACAAAATGAATATGATTTTTCTTTCTTGATTAAATTATGAAATTTGTACAGAATATTCTGGATATAAAAAAAAATCTTCGTCATCAATAATGAAGAAAAATATTTGAATTTGAAAATTATTAATTTAAGCCATCAAATTTTGTTGAAAAAAATAAATTTATTTAAATTGTTAAATTGTCGTTATATAAAATTTTAATTCAGAGCTGAAATTATCTTTGTGTTTTGTTTTAATTTTTAATTAAAATTTAAATCTTTTTGAAAATAAACAAACTGAACATCTCTTTCTGAAATGATATTCATCATGATGTGATTAAAAATCCTGAATGTATTAGGAAAATATATGCGAGACAACAAATTCAAGAAAAGATTGATCCTTGTCAATTTCATTATGACTCAATTTTAGTGTTGTTTTTGTTTCATCAAAAAAATCCAGTTTTTAATCTCTTTTGATTTTGTTGTTGAAGAAATAAAAATTATTGATATCGTCATAATATTATTCGCCATCAAAGTCATGTGATCACTTAAAATGATTAAAATTCGATTGCTATTCTGGATCAATAATTTCATTCAAAATCTTCTATTGATTGATTGATTGATTGATTGATTGAGTGATGATGATGATGATGAGGACAATAACGAATGAGCTTTTAATGGCCAAAAGATTTAACCAAAACAAAAGTCAACAATTACATAATGATTATCATGTAAACATTGTTTGTGAAAAAAAATTCAATTTTCGTTTTATTCGCCATAATTGAAATTTCATTTCATTTTTTTTCTGTTTGAAATATTTTTTTAAAAATCAAAAATCATTTTCAATTTGCCATGTCGGCGAATGATTCAGATAACGATAGTTGCCATTCATCTTCATCATCATCATCTTCATCATCATCCTCGACATCATCTTCGAATTCTTCAAATTCATCTTCATCTAAATCACATTCATCATCGTCATCACATGCATCAAAACGATCTTCCGATTCATCATCTTCATCATCATCTGATTCATCATCAGGATCCGAATCTGATGATGATAGCTCACCAAAAACCGAAACAGTGAAAATAGGCGACAATCATGATTCTTCATCATCGGCGGGATCATCATGTTCCCAAAACGAATCTGGCTCTGATTCATCGTCATCGTCATCATCATCATCCTGTTCTTCCTCTTCATCATCAAGTGATAATGAAAATGATGATGAAAAAGTAGATGAAGAAGATGAAGATATAGATGCCAGTGATTCTGATAATGATGATGATGATGAAGGAAGTGGTTATTCATCAGATTCATCGAAAAGCAGTACACAATCATCTTCGAATCAATTTAGATATTCAACCGAGATAATCATGATGGAAAATCGTAATCATTCGAAACGTTCCTCATCAGTAGCAGCTACACCATCAAAAGATAATGATAATTTATTTACTAGTCTTTGTAAATCACCAAATTCTTTACCAAGAATATCATTTATGTCTGGTTTAACTGAAAATAATAAATCATCATTACAAGGACTTCCAAATCGATTACATGCAACCGTACCGGCACCGGATTCACGTCCAATTCCATCAAGATCAACATTCGATAATAATCGACAACAATCATTACAACAATCAGCTCGTTTTACATCACAATTATCACCTTTAAATGAAAATGATGCAACAAAAAAACCAAAATTTCGTACTAGAGGTATCCAAAGTTATTTATTATTTTTTCAGAATTCTTATTTCTTTTTTTTTAAATTTATAGTGAAAAAAGAAGATATTGTTGATATACCTATCACCGAACGTGATCGTGAAATTCTTTTGGCAATCGGAAAAATCAAACGACAAAAACAACGACCATCAGTAGATCGTTTATATAATATTTTGATTCGATCAAGACGTTCGGATTGGGATACAAAGACAAAAATTCAATGTCATTTAGATGATATGATACGACGTTCATTATTAGCACGTGTTAATAATAATGATAAAGGTTTTGTTTCCTATCGTGAACTTAATTCAGCCATACCGATTGTAGCAATAAACAATCCATTAAAATCACGTGTTCATCTTCTTGATGATAGCTCAAAAAATAGTGATCCTGATCAGACAGCTAAAACTTGTCAAAGTACATCATCATCATCATCGACGAAGAAAAAATCTGTATCAACATCAACGACTACAACAACATTAGATTCGATTGATGAATCAATTGAAAGAGTTGTTCGACGTTATTGTAAAGATACATTAAATCGACAACAATCATTTACAACAAATATCGATAATAATAATCATGAAAATAATCATCGTTCCGAACGACATAGAAAATGTGGAATGTGTGGCCATAGTACTAAAGATGATAAAAATGATGAGCTTATTACTTGTTCAGTTTGTGGAATGTCTGGTCATTCATCTTGTTTAGGTTGTTCACCAACATTATTAGCCCGTATTCGACAATTGCCTAATTGGGAATGTCCAAATTGTAAAAAATGTCCACGTTGTGGTCAACATGATGATGAAACAAATATTGTTTGTGTTATTTGTGATCGTGCTTTTCATCGTACATGTTTACGTTGGAACCCATCAAATTCGGGTATGTAAAAAAAAGAATTTTGTTTCAAACATTTTTTTCAATTCCAAACATATGAACACCTGAAATTTTCAGCGTATAAACTGGGCAAATAGGATGCACTATTTTTTTAGCCGCAAAATAAGTACATGCGCAAAAAGAATTTCGAACAAAAATATATTTACTCTCGGCGCGCTCATTTTTATTGTCTGTTGCTGCTGTTATGTTTTGTTATGTTTTGTGTGAGCTCAAGCGATCACCCATAATATAAAAAAAAAATACACACAGAAACCTATTGACGACGACAGCGAATTGAGTGGATATGTTTGTAAAAAAGTGAACAGAAAAACCATACGGATGGATATTTTTTATTGTCTTAATAATGATAAAATTCATTCAGAAAATTTTTCTATTTCACCTAAACTCTTCCAAAATTATCAAATGTTTGGCTTTTTGGTTTCCTGTTTATTCGAAATGAAAACAATTGTTTGTTTTTCTTAAACCTGCTCACTATTGAATTGTGTTCTGTTTTTGTTATTGTTTATTTTGGAATTTGATTTTGTGCATGTGTTTTGTTTTTGTTTTAAATTGAAAAAAAGGAATTAATGAATTTACTCAGAATTTGTATTGTGTTCGTATATGTGTGTGTTCATGTTTTTGATTTGATTTGATCAATTAAACCGAATTATTTTCCATATATTCGATTTTCTACATGAAAAGAAAGACATTGTTAATGTAAATTATTATGAAAAATAATGGTCCAAACACTGCCCGCATATCAGATATCAACTTTCAAAATACTTCTTGAAAATACTAATTTATTCACACAAAATTCCATTTAAAATAATACTGCCTTTCATTAATTTCTAATTTTTTTATAATTTATAACTAAAATATGACAATTATGAGGTAAAAAAATACTCTTAGCTTTTAGCGTTGTTATTTGATACATCATATCTTTGCATATTATACTAGGTTTTTTAAAATCATATTTTTTCAATAATTTTTATTTTTTTTTTATTTCATTTGAAATACAGTGTTTCTTTCCAAATATACATGTGATGATTGTGATAAAATTTATACAAACGAAACAGTATCATCTGCTACAACAACGACAAAGATTACCAAAAATGATAATAATCGTATTTCTATTGATCAATCATCTGGAATAATACAACAATCGGATATAAAATTAGCCACAGCAATTCGACATCATCCATCATCATCTATTGAACAACAACAACATTGGCAAAAATCATTCGAATCTAATCATAAGCGACGATACGATAGTCCAGATACAACAAATTCTTTGGATTCGAAATTACAATCAACAGAAAAATCGGAAGAAAATTCTACACAATTAATAGAATTTTGTCGAAAATATCTTGGTCGTCGTGGACGACGTAAAGGTTCATTCCATTTAAAACGTGATCTTGTTTCATATCGTACCATAACTCAACAACGATCAAATTTATCACAATTAAATTATCAATTAATTCGGCCTGAAATTAAATCCGTATGTACGACAACAATTGGACAATCTTCAACATCATCATCATTGCCTGATAGTTCAGAAATTGTAGATACTTTAGATTCTGCTATTGAAACAACTGATTTCCAAGTAGTTAATAATAATAATAATAAAGAAAATAATGAAGATGAACATAATTCAAGCTGCAAACGTAATAAACGAAGAAAACAACGCAAAAATTTGAATCGAAAAACAGATGTAAAAAATTCAACAAAATTAGAGACAGATCCGAATTCCTGTAGCAGTATTAGTGTTCATATACAAAATCCATCAAGCACTTATTTAGCACCGATCGTTCCGGAATCCGATAACGGTGACGACGAAGAAATTAAGGAAATTCTTTCTATATCATCGAATCATAAAACAAAGCTCAAAAAAATGAGAAAGGTAAAACTTGAAAAATTGAAAATGTTTTCATTCATAATTTTTTCCTTTGTTTTAGTCAAGCAAACAAACTTTGATCACTGAATTTTTGATAAAATCATCATCATCTTCGTCGACGACCAAAACTAATGAAAATCAATCAACAGATGAAAATGGTAATAGTAGCAGTGATGATGATGATAATGAAAATGGTGAACCATGTCGAACACCTAATAAACAAAAATCTAGTTCAAAGCAAACGACTACGGTGAAAAAATCAACAAAGAAAAAAAGTCGCAAATTCACTCCAATTAAACGACGAAGAAATCAGCAAAAACGAATTGAAGCCGATGTTTCTATGATCATAGCCGGAGATGATGACTATAATGATGATGATGATGATAATGATAGTGGGATGGCACCCGAAAAATTCAAAACCTCCACACCCAAACCAAATAAACATGGCCGTCAAAAAGTGAAGAAATCCAAAGAGAATATCGAAAAGTCTAATAAATCAAAAAATCGAAATCGTTCCATAGTTACCAAGAGTAATAATAGCACTAGTGATAGAAGACATTCTGAGATATCATCACCAAATAGTCAACATTCACCATTTTTAGATGGTCATAAGAAAAATTATCGTGCCCTTTCACCACCTCTTCCATTGGATGCAACAATGGAAATAACGGCGGATGATGAACAATTGTTTAAAAAAGTACAACAAGTTGCCGAAAATGGTCTTTCATCGATCATTCTGACACCATTGAAAACCCAAAGTCCAGGATCAAAAGTAAGCTTAATAAAAGGATCTAATTATCTTGATGAATAATTTTATTTTCAATTAAGAATGATGGTGAACATGCACAGCTTCGTTGTCCGGCCGCGATTGAATTTGGTAACTATGAAATCGAAACTTGGTATTCATCTTTATATCCACATGAATATGCAAGGCTACAAAAATTGTTTATCTGTGAATTTTGTTTGAAATATATGAAGAGTTCTGATATGATGGAAAGACATATGGTAAGTGATTTATCTTTTTTGTTTATTGATGAAGAATTTATTCCATGTTGTATTATTGCAGAAAAAATGTTCACTTAAAAGACCACCTGGTGATGAAATTTATCGCTCAAGGCAAATAGTACCGAATTTTCATATAAAAACGCCAATTTATCTATCAGTATATGAAGTGGATGGCGCCAATTCAAAATGGTATTGCCAAAATTTATGTCTTTTGGGCAAATTATTTATCGATCATAAAACGTTATTGTTCGATGTTGAGCATTTCCTTTTCTACATACTTACTATTGATGATATTTATGGTTTGTATAAATGAAAATCTTGTTTTTTTATTTTTCATTTAATTTTTTTCATTTTTATTATAATTAGGATCTCATATTGTTGGATATTTTTCCAAAGAAAAATTTTCTACAAAGCATTTCAACGTATCATGTATTGTGACATTACCACAATATCAACGCAGTGGTTTTGGTCGTTTTTTAATTGATTTTTCTTATCTATTATCAAGACGTGAAGGATTAATTGGGACACCAGAAAAACCGTTGTCTGAACTAGGAAAATTATCATATCTATCTTATTGGCGTTTTAGAATTTATGATTATGTTGATCGGTTATTCAAACAAACAAATGACAACCCAAAAGATTCACCGGATGAAAATTTGATGAAAATATCAATCCAACATATATCTGAAAAAATCGGTCTAAATGTAAATGATATATCGTCCACATTACAATGGTGTAGTGCATTTAGAAAAATCAACAAAGAGTATGTATTTTATCTTATTTTGAGGTCTTTGTTTTGACATTCTTTCATTTTCTTTTTAGATGGTTATTAGAATTCAAGCAAGAAGAAATTGAACGCTGTCTACAGAAACCTAGAATTTCATTGAATGAAGATAATCTTATATGGGAGCCCCTCATTTCAAAAGAACCTCAAATCTCAGCAAAAAATGATGAAGTGTATAATGTTCTTTTCTATGATGAGGCGTTAGATCCAAGTGGTTTGAATCAATCTATGAAAAATAGCACACCGTTACCTGGAAAATTGAAGAAGAAACGTCGTCGTCGTTGGAATAAAGCATATAATCATACACCTACAACAAAACGCAGGAAAAAGAAAATAACAACTGGGGAAGAAATAGGTAATCAAAGAATTTCTGACGAAGATGAAGACGACGAGGAGGATGATGATGAGGATAGTCGGATGACGTTTGAAAATGACACCGAGGATGATGAAGATTCCGATGTCTATGATGAGAATTACGATGAAGACGAAGAAGAGGAAGAGACAATAAAAGAAGACTCTTCGATTGTTACGAATGGTAATGTCGATTCGGCAGCAACGACGTCGCTTCATCATCGGACCAGATCGACTGTGAACAATCACGATGAATCTAGCTGTGATAAACCGATTACCATAATTAATGGTCATCATCATCATCTTCGAAACATTAGTAGTTCTGCTTCGGCTGCTATTATTGCAGAAGATTCCAATTCATCACCATTGTTCAAAGTTCGTCGTAGAAAACGGTCTACATCACGATCACCATTCAAACGATTAAAACAAGATTCCTCTTCATTATCGGCAACAACGTTAGATAAAATGCCAATTTCATTAACAAATGGAAATCATAAAACAATTAATGGTAAATTACCGGTTCGAAATCTAAATCTAGGTGGTGATGATGAAACCAAAAATATTGATGCTGGTGATAAAGACCATCATAATAGTGAATCTTTATCCGATTCAAATTCTGATGTTTCCAATGATAAGAATGAGAATGTTACAGCATCAACACTAATGTTAATGAAACAACAACATTCATCTCCATTAAGAAATCATCATCATTCACCAAGAAATCTTTCAAATGGAGTTTGCTGACCAGCAAATATTCATGGACTATTTCACTAATGTCCTGTTTTCCAATTTGTAAATTGAACCAATTCACATACACACACACAAAAACAAATAACATCATTAATTATATACTACAACAATAGAATTATATTGTTTATGTTTCATTTTTTGTATATTATGAATTTGTAGATGATTTCCATTGACATTTTTCTCCCATCCACCAATTTACCGACTGATCATTCATTCCGAACAAGATGAAATATCAAAAAAAAAAGAATTTTTCATTTTAACAAAAAAAAATTCATCTTGGAATCAATTCAATTTTTGACTCATTTTATTTTTTTTTAATTCTATTAAACTCAAAAAAAACTCAAATCAAATGATGACGCACAACAATGAATTTTATATTTTTTTTCTTTCTTTTTTTTTAAATGATGATTGACATCTGAATTTATTTGATAAATTAATTTTTAAGGATGGTTAATTAAATAATGTGAATGGGTTAACAATTCTGATCCAAAGATTATTTAAATAATAATTAAAGTGGTATAAAGATAGACAATAAATCATCAACACATTATCATCTTGCATTTTTTTTTCATTATCTATGATACATTCAATGTATGCATTAATGTTTTAAAATATGGTGTTTGTTGTGGTTCCGGTGATGTACGATTAAATGCCGAATATGTTGTTGTTGGTGGACCTGTGTAAATTGATTTTTTTAATTACTGATTGAATAATATGATATAATATAAAAACATACGATGTTGTTGAATTCGTTCCTCTTGCAAGAATCGATAGGTGGGTGAATTTGTTATATCAATCGTTTCCGGTTTTGTTGTTGTCAATTTATACACTGGTTGTGGACTAATGCTTGATCCAGTTGAACCACTTTAATAATGAAAATGCAATTCAATCGTAATTATGAATTAAAATTTTCCTTCGCAAATTTACTTACAGATTGATTGAATTTTGTAAATTATTTTCACTATAAAGATTAATTGGTGAATTATATTGACGATGAACCGGTGAACCATCAGTCTATTTTTATTTTAAAAAAGAAAGAATAAATTAAAAAATATTGAATCAATAATGTCTATAGTTT
The DNA here is from genome assembly GCF_027571235.1 of Dermatophagoides pteronyssinus. Taxonomy (NCBI): domain Eukaryota; kingdom Metazoa; phylum Arthropoda; class Arachnida; order Sarcoptiformes; family Pyroglyphidae; genus Dermatophagoides; species Dermatophagoides pteronyssinus. The sequence goes on from NW_027461537.1 coordinate 1,118,147, forward strand.
TTCTTTCTTAAATACCGATCCTAATTGATTAAGAAGTTTAAATTTTCCTTCTTGAACCATAATATGTTTAGGTGGATCATGCCAACCAGGACCTTCCATATATTTGAGATATGAACCCGTTGGCCAATCACGTCGTACTTTTGGTTTAGGTTCAATTATCGGTATACTACGATAAGTCTAATAATCAATATATTAATTGAAAATTATTGACAATGGAATATTGTATTTTTTTTCAATACCTGTTTAGTGATTGCCCATTGTTCACGTGCTTTTTCATTCAAAAATTGTTCAATATTATTATCAGGCATACGGATACCGCTATCCATTTGGGCAACACTAGGAATGACACCACGATTCATCATGATTGGACGAAATGCTTCACTATTCGTGATATTATATGTCTCTACATTATACATTTATCAAAACAAAAATGTAAATCCTTTTCACATTAATAAAAATAAAATACTTACTTAATTTTCTAACACGATTCTTTGGATCACGAAGTATTTGTAATTCAATTTGATTTCTTGTTTTATGTCCAATCAATTCGATTGCAATTGAATATGTTAATGGACGGCCAGTTATTGGTGAATTATCAATACCAATCAATATATCACCTGGTAATAGACCAGCTTCGTATGCAGGGCTTGAAGATGCAACCTAATTATTAATTAATAATGTTGATTGAAATTAATAAATCAACAAATGAAATACAGATATAAATAAAAGAGTTAAGAAAATTCAAAATACAAAAAGATAGGAAAAAAGAAATAATATTACCAACTTTTTCCTATGAATGATCAAAGCCTGACTAGAGATCGACAATTAAATGAATCAAATATAACTTGATTAAGAAATAATAATAAAAAAATACTCTTCTTTTTTTCTGGCTGTGTTGTGGAATAGATATGGGAATATTTGAACAACAAAAAAAAACAAAATCGACCATAAATAATTCTATAGTATGCTGTTATGTGTTTGGTTAGTTATATTCCCCTTTTGTTACTCAAAAAAAAGAATTTAAAGTTTGGGTAACAACAACAAACGATAAAATGAAAAATCTTTATATTTCATGTACATTTTAGACATGTATATGAAAACATCCTTGAATCATTTTGATTCTATTCATACAGTTATTATTGTTGATGATGATGATGATGATGATTGAATTCAAGTTTGACATCATAAAATTGTCATCCATTTTGAATAAAAACTAATAACATAGTCAGACTAATAGAGAATAAGACATTGAAAAATGAATATGTTAGAATTGTTTTGGTTGAAAGAATTTTTTCGATATTCCTATGATAATGATAGACAAAAACAAGAAAACAAAAATACCACAAAGAAGGATAATCCTTTGACGTCTAAAATTATTCTGATCTTGAACTACTTGCGAAAAAAATAACTAAATTATAGATTTCGGTCTAGGTCATGAATCGATTCTGAATAATGATTAATTAGATTTTGGAAATTGTTTTCAATTAACTTACATTTTGTACGACCAAAATCGAACCCAAACGTTTATGTTCGGTTTCGATAAATTCAAATCCCCAATTAGTTGATGGTGATGGACGATTGATTGTAAGAAATAATGTTTTATTTGCCATTAGTTTTGTTTCGAATGATTCGATTCGAATCGAATGAATCGAATAAATCGAATGAATGAATTGTCTTCCAAATAAGACATTTAGAAGAACAAAAAAATCAAAAATCGAATAGAAAAGGATTCTATTTTCTGGTTCGGATTCGGCGCCATTTTAATTGTTTATACAAAAATCAATACAGAAAAAAAAATTCCACGGCCATCGCCCATATTGAAATTGTGAAAAAAACCTTGAAATTTCATCAAAATTTAAATTTCAATTCATTTATACAGGAAAAATCCGATTCGATTTATTGGAATGTATCCAAAAAAAAATCGATCAGTTTTTTTTTATATTAATACTTTTTTATTTCAAAATCCAAATGTCATCGATATCCATTTACTCAAAATTTTAATTTTGATTTCAATCATTTTGTTTTTCAAATGCCATCATGTTAGTAATAAATTGAAAGAATAAAGAATTGATGCCAAGAATTTTGTTTGTGTGTGTTGGTTGCATGCACTCGAAATGCTTTTTATTTTTTGAATTTCTGTTTATGATTTGTTTCTAAATTTAGTCGAAACAATGTCATTTGTTTGTTTGTTTGTTGTTTCTTTTTTGCTTAGTCGTACAGAAAAAATTATTATCAAGAATTATTGAAAACAAATAAAAGAATTGATCAAACAACCAATCGAAAAAAAAATATTTGTGTCATCAAAGAGTTGTCATGAATGAATTTGGGTCATCATTTTTATTCACCCAAATCAATTCGGTTAGCCGAACTAAATCGAGAACAAATCTGTCACATTCCATTTTTTGATTGTCGAATTTTCACTGAAAATTCATTTAATTGAATTTCAATTTCATTAATTTAAAATCGAATAACATTATTTGAAAGAAAAACAATTCCCTGATGCGTAGTTTACATAACTTTTTTTGTTTTCTTTTTTTAAGTATTTGTCGGTTTAGTAATTATAAATAAATTTTGTGTTTTTTTTTAACAATTAGATGCTATTTCGTAGGCGTTTGGGGAGCGATCTGTTTGTAGACATTATATCTTGGCATTGAACATCAGCGAAATCAAAACAAAAAAACTGTGAATTTAAAATGTTCATTTACAGATATATTATGGTCACATGTTAAACATGACATTACCGGTACATCGCATGATAGAAATATATAACCCTTACCTTACCTGTATCACCGGAAGCAACCTTGACCTTTTTTGAATGAATTTTATATTACTTTTGTTTGCCAATTAAAAGACAAAAGTCATTTCAAATTATTTGAAGAGGATCGGATTGTTTCAACAAAAAAAAAACAAAACAGTCGATTCTATGACGTATATCAATTTCCGTCTCTTTCTTTGCATTTTTTAATTTCGATTTTTTTTTAAAAAACAAAATGCATTAGGTTAGACAAATGATTAATGACATGTTTAAGCAGAGGTATAAAGGACTGCCTTCAAAAGTAGAAAAAATTTTATCATTCCAAATGATTGATGTCAAAATGTAATTTATTTTATTCAATTTTGTTTTTATCCTTCACAACTAAAAATTGTTGCCATTTTGGAACATTGTTTTTTGTTTGGGAATAAAATATTGTGTTCACACAAGGAATAGTGTGTGAGTGTGTCATTTCATAAACAATTTTAAAAGTTGAAATTAAAGATTTTGCATCGAATATGATTTCATTTTATATTTTTTTTTAAATTGTTGTAATTTTTCAAACAAAATGCAATTATAATCGATAATTTTAAAAATTTTCTTTTATCAATTGTCGACACTTTGTGGCAGCATATTCGTCAACATAATGTAAGTTTGTTTTTTTTGGTTATAAAAAAAATAATCACATTATTTAGCAATCAAATGAAAAAATTCGGTCATATCATGCCCAAAACATTCATACATTAACATTATTCTAATTTTAGAATCAAAATCAAATTCATCTTCTATGTGTGTTTGTTGATTATCAAGAAATTTATACTTTCTATACAATGGATGACATCAAAAATAAAAAATAATAATAATAATAACCGATTATTTTATCGGGAAATATCCGGGTTAGACTGTTTTGCAAAAACAGCAGACTGACATAGAAAAATACTGATTATGGAAAATGTAATCACATCTTATTGCGTAATAAATAACACATTTCGTTAGAATATTCAATTCCATTTGTTTTTGTTTTTTCAAAAAAAGCGCAAACAAAAATTTTATTGCAACTAACACAGAAAAAACCTTCTTACATCCATGACTTGATGAATTTCTAATTTTATCATCATCATCATAATCATCGTTGCGACAACGAATTACATATGCCAACACAGCGAAACTTAATGTATAGCTCAAATTTTCTTCTTTTTTTTCGAATATATTTTTGCTTCGTAAAGAAATAACAAATAAGAATTGGCTTTAATCATCAAAAAAAAATTCTTAATCACAGAATTGAAGATTCTTCTGATTCCGGTTTTATGAAGTATTTACTGTATATATAGAGCAGCGGTATATAAAATAATTACACTGTTGATGCCAATATAAACCAATGGGAAATGAAGAATATATTCGGTATTAGAATCCAGAATTGTGTGTGTATTTGTGTGTTTTAATCTTAGTTTAGTTTGCTAAAATGAAAGAAAAAACTTAAATTTGAAATTCAAATAAAATCTCAAACTACAATGATGTTGGTCGTTGCCATTCATGTTTTTTTCGCCCCAACATAAGATAAACATTTTAAAAGTTTTTAAAGAAATTCAAATTTGTTTGTATAAATTTCAAGAAAAAGAAAAACGATAACCGACGATTGACTTCAAGGTTTTTTTTTAAACAAAAATCATCTGTTGTATCTGGTTCTTTGATGAATTCTTGCACAAATTCTTTTTAAATGTAGCATACAAATACATACATATACACACACGTAATTTTACAATTTTTCTCTTTTTGTTTTTTGTTTTTCTCATTCACTCCCATTTATATATATTTTTTTTCAAACAAAAATTATATATTTTTTTGCCGTTTGATCTTTTAATAAATTCAAATCATCAACAACCAAAAATTGCTTTCAACATTGAACTAGGCATATTTGCCATAATTCTTGCCTGTATAGCATGGTTGACACAAAAATTCCGTGCTTTGCCTTCACAATCATTCAGGCATGATGATGTTGATGACGGTGATTCTTCACCGAATTCTATTCATAAACAACAACAACAACCGAAAACAATTATCGGTACCATTGAAAATCATGGTAAAACATTTACCGATGATGTTGGCGATGATGATAATGTTAAACTAAATAATTATAGCATCAATTCAAATTTTAATGATCGTAGATGCAGTAATTTAACAGAAATTCGCCATCGAAATATAAATCATCGTCTAATTCAATTGGTTGATGCTGCTACACAGACCATAGAAGAATCTATACAACAACAGCAAGATTATAACGCATCTTTACAAAATAAACCGAAGAATTTTTTCATTGAAAATCAAAATAACGATTACGATAGTACAACATCATCGATTACGAATTTAGATTTTGAATTCTATCCTAATGTTGAAGAAGATTATTTACAGCATCATCAACGAAAACAATCGAATCGATTAAGTGCCGATTTTGAAACTGATAGCGATTGGTCAAGTGTACAATCAATACCGTTAACAATTTTCAATACAAAAATGTCCGCAGCATTACCACAATCACCAACTATAGTGCCATTGCCACCGCCACCACCACCACCAATGCCCGGTACTTCTGGTTCATCACCGATGCCTAATTGGCGTGATTTATATCCACCACAGCTACCATCTTCCATAAGGCATGAACATCCACCAAGTAAACAAGAAATTGAAAAACAACAATATGCACATTTGCCGGATAAATTATTGAATGCAATGAATAAAGATAAAAAACCATTCACATATACACCAAGTGGTGTTTCAAGGTAATTTTATTTTTCAAAGTCCTTTTTCAAGGTTTTATCTTTTTTTTTCATTTATGATACTAAATTACCCAACAGCGAAAAAGGAGTACTTGATCTAAGTGAAATTCGATCACCAAGAATGAAAAAACGTTTATTAGCAAATTTGCATGCCGGTGAAGATGATAATGAAACGGAACAACTAGCAACAACAAAAACAGATTCTTTACCGAATCAATCAAAATCACCTAATGCTCATCAATATACAGCAAGTCCATTTGTATTGCCACCGATTCCGGCTGATGCAGCACAAAAACTTCGTTCATCCAGTCCATCCGGTTTAGATTGTACAAACAATTCAAATAACAATAATAAAAAAGAAGTTCGTTTTGCACCATCACCGATTCCAATGTTATCATGTGATGATAATGAATTGGTGAAAAAATTAGCAGCAAGAAAACAGGATGTTGAATCACGTGCCACCATTGTAACAAATAATCCAATCGATGAAGATGTCGATAATAATAACAGTGAACAACAACGGCCAAATTTTCCGTCATCAACTCAACAAAAGATACTTGAATCTGATGTGAATCAGCTTTGTTTGAATGCTGCTGAAGCCGTTCGAACAGCTCGTGGAATAACTGAAGATTCGAACAACAATCCTATATATAACAATCCTTGTTCCAATCAGATGAATGAATTGAATGAAACATTTCAAAAGCAATTACAATTCGAACCATATACACCAGTGCCGGTTCAGGAAAATCTTCAACAACAAACACCTACAGCTTTCAATACGGATGTTCTTAAACATGTTCTAGATTCAGGTTTGCAAGGTAAAACCAATTTTGATGGCCAATTCTATAATATTAATAAAACTGTTCATTATTTATAGACGAAATTGATAAATTTGAAGAAATGGGTGCCAAAATGGGATCGACATCACCGAATCTACCAACATCGTCGTTGTCACAAGATTATAGTTCAAATCGAATGAATTATAGAGGAGTAATACCACCACCTATTCCACCAAAACCTCATAATTTAATGGATGGTCGCACAAGTTGTCCACCAAATCCATCATCATATAATAATGGTCAACAACAGAACGATTTTATCAATAGTTATCGTTGTATTTCACCATCTGTTGATATTTGGAAACGAACACAACAGAATAATAGCAGTAATGGTAATTCTTTTCAACTAAAAGAAAGATTTCCAATGATTTTTCAATAAATCTTCATTTTAGGATACAATTATAGCAATTCAAAGCCACGACCATTTAATCGATCAATGATAAATCAGCCACCAATGCAAACATTTCAACCACTCTCAAATGAACGATCAAAAATGATGGACAATGGATATTCTGCATCGTTGCCTAGAAAAATTAAATTAGGCCAGGAGCCACAACAACTTCGATCATATGATAATACAGGTATGGAAATTCAAGTTTTTTTATTGTTCAAAATTTACATTTCAAAATTTATCAAACAATAGAATCTGGTCGTGAATATCTTCAACAAGCTGGAATGTTTTCACAATTACCACCAAACCAGGTAGATTCGCCAACACAATCGAAAATGTTTTTCGGAATAAATTCAAGGCAGCAGCAACAACAACAGCCATTGTTCGAATCGGAACATGCTCAAACTTATGTTGATCCAGGTAAGTGTTTTTGATGTGGAAAAAGATTTTCATCTGGAAGGCTAACTTATAATCCAATCTATAGAGATAAATCGTGAATATCTTACACAGGCTGGAATGTTTTCGCAATTACCACCATCAACATCACAGCAAACGTTTACAACAATAAAATCTCGTCAATCATCATTGCCACCATTATCAAATGGTAATGGTTATGGTAGAAATGGCCCGGAATCACCAATCGGTACACCACCAATTAATCCATGGAAACAAATGGCACAAATAAATAATTCTGGTCGTCGATTATCTATGTCGGAATTACGAAAACTTCCACCATCTGAACGTCCACATGAATCGGCACCATTAAAATATACGGGTGCAAATATCCCATCGCGTGCGTTTCGAATTCTACAGCTAATAACCGGTGAAGATGTACCGAATCAATTTGTACAGGAACAAGAAAATGATCAACGTATAGATCAACAACAACAACAATCACGCCGACCAAAAATGCCACCGCCACCACCACCTCCACGTTCAGATTCTTATCGGCCAGCATCACAGCAATCATTTCAGACACCAACATCTCGATTCGAGCAATATGAATATCAACAAACAACAACACAACAAACAATGATTCCTAGGCCAGAATCGGCAATTCCAATGATTGGAAATTATTATCAAAGTCAACAACATCAATTACCACTTAATAATAATTATCGTAATCAAAAGTTTCAACAGCCACAGCATCCTTTACAATCGACCGTATATTCTAGTTCAGCTCATGGAACAGATTTTTAGTATCCACAAACTCAATTCAATTAATGATAACAATTACAATGAATTTTTTTGCGAAAAAATAATGAAAATTTTTATTTTAAAAAATGAAAATTATTACTTGTGTAATGATTTTATTATTATTATCAAAATATATCAATTTGCAAGTTGTCTGGTCGTATTTTTAAAAAAATAAAGTTACAAGTTAAATAATAAAAGATTTTCAAAAATATTTATTATCCAATTATAATTTTATCGTTATCATATAATAAAAAGGGTTTTTTTTATTGAATCATAATACATTCAACCATAAATTTTAGATCACAAAAATACGACAATAATTTAGATTCATTTTAAATAATAATATCAATAAATATTGTTGTTGTTCAAATAACAGGAATGTTCACGGAATTTTTTTTTTTGTTCAATTTTATTCAGTTAATTTACTCATATTTTCGAAACGTTCTTTCAATGATCGTGTATTACCACGACGAATATTTTGTTTAATTGTACGAAATTTATCCACCGGTACTTTCGATTCTTCTTGTTCTTTTTCATTGGCCGATCGTCTTTCTTTCCACCAATTTTCATTGATTCCCATTTTTTTGAAATTTTTATACATTTCAACATTATCATGATGTTCATGATGCATTTCTGTTTGACCAGGTTCCACAACGTTTGACGTATCATTTGTCGGTGTTTTATTTTCAAGTGCGGCACCTAAAATTGAATGATTAGCACCATCAACAACATCATAATGTTGAATGTTACCATTGGTTTTTGGTGATTCCAGATGCTCGACGTGACCGTTTTCCATTCCCATTACACCAGTAATATTAGTCATCGGTGGCTCGTCGGATGTTATTTCATGTTCGGATTCGACAGTAGTAATCGATGTTACTGGCTCAGTTTCTTCCATAGTCATTATTGGTGAATCTGGAACCGTTTCTTCAATGGCAACGTTTGTTGTCGTTAAAGGTTCTGGAACAGATTCGTTCATTGTAACATTTGTCAAGGGATATTGTTGAACAATTTCTTCAGTTTTAAAGTCTGTTGCTGGAGATTCTTCGACTGTTTCATCTCCATTCACGTTAGTCATTGGAGCTTCGGAAAGTTTTTCTTCGGAAACTGATTCTTCCATTGTAACATCCGTTGCCAGTTCTTCTGTAGTGATTGTTTCTACCATAGTAACACCAGTAGCTGGCGTTTCCTGTATCGAATCAGTCGCATCTACATACTCTGATTGTTCATTTTCAATTTCCGAATCGGATGTGCTTTTTATTTCTTCAACCATAGTCACAGTAACGGATGGAACATTATCGTTCGATAGATGATCATCACCATTTTGAACAGGTTTTGCATTACCATTGCAAATTGGAGTTGCTGATGTTTCAACATCTATATTGTTAGTTGTTGTTGATGTTCGAATCTTAAGATCCATTGTTTCCTGTTCAAATGTTGTCATTTTTTCGGCAATTTCTTGAGCAAATTGTTTTTCAATAAAATCCTTAGCAAATGCTTTGGCAGTTTCTAATTCGTTATTATTTTCATTGTCATTATCATCGGCATGAGAAACCACAACAACAACATCGTTGTTCATTTGAATATTTTCAGCCATTTTGTTATCGATTTTTTTTTTCTTCAAATTGATTATATGTTAACAATGATGATGATGCTGATGATGGTGAGATAGAGAAAGAGAAATAAATTATCTTCAAATTCACAAATATAAATATGTCACACACGTAATAGGCGTAAATTTCAATTTAAGGTTTTGTTTCGTTCTAATTCGATTGATAATGATTGGTTATATCATTAAGGATACACAAACACACACACACATCAAACCAAATGAAACAATAAAATGTCTTATTTTTCAAAATCAAAAAAAAAACTTTTAGATTATCGATTTGCAATGATGTTTCACTTTTTAGTGATGGGTGTGATTAATAATTTTGTGGTAGAGAAAAGTGTTTGACGTACATTTACAATTTATTGGTCGATATGGTTAAGTCAAGAGAAAAAATGTTTATGACAACCTGTTGCCATTATAAACGGTTTTTTTTCTACTTTCTTAATGCTGGAATACCGATGTATATCGACGTCAGAAACAAAAAAAAAAATTTACAAGAAAAAGTATGGCATCAATAATTATGGAGAAAACAATAAAATTTGAGTTGATTTTCTTTTTGTTTTTTGGAGGCCAATGTTAAGAAGATTTTCTTTTTTTAAAAAAATTGTTTTATTTCATTTCTGGATCCGTATAATAATGCTGATAATGATTAGATTTATCACCATAACATTGATACATGTAGTTATTGTTTTTTAAATAACCAATATAAAATCACAAAACAATATTTGACAATGTCATCTTCTTTCCTTTTCTTTTCTTTTTTGATTGATTGCTTCCAAATGGATCAACTACACTTTTAACCACAACAACAAAAAAATGATGATGATATTTGAATTTTTGTAAATCGATTTTCAATCAAAAAAAAAAGAATACAAATTGTATTTATATCTTGACATTTTTTTTGGGTCTTATCTTTGACATTTGTCATTTTTTGATTTTTCATTTTTTTCTAGAGTATTTTTATTATTTCAATTTAGTTACCATTACATTTGGTATCATCATCAACAACATCATCGATTTCATAGTTTACATTATTTTTCTCTTCTCTATATCTGTCATTTTGATTTAGTAGACATTAAAGTATTAGCCACAAAAAAAGAAATGTCAATCAAAAATTTAAAAAAATGATTAATATGATCGGTATATATGTGAAATCACAGGTGTTATGGTTTGGTTTTTGTTTTTTTTTTTTTTGTTTTGAAGACCGCTATATAGTGAAAGGATTTTGTCGTTTTGCTGTTGTTGTTTGTGAATTAATGAATCACTTAGGTTTATTATGCAAATTTTGAAACGAAAATCATTGAATATATTCTGAAATTATTTTGGGCATCAAATTTCATTAGAAAGATTTTTAATTAATAGAAAAAAAAATCCAATTCATTGTAATGATGAGAGAAATTAATCTCGACTATCTTTACAATGATAATAACCATCATCATCATCATCATCATCCTTATCATCGTCATCATCTTAATTGTCATCATCATAATCCAAATAGCAATTGAGAACCTTTTTTACTTGAGAAGAAATTTAATTTATTATGTCGAAAAAAAATAATGGCAATTAAATATCTTAATTAATCAAACAGAGGAAAAAAATGATAGGCGTTTATGTTCCATTTCCATAAATGGTATTGACATTTTTTTTTCCGCAAAATTTTTTCATCAAGATTTCAATTTATTTTTGCACTAAAAAAGTTCAAATGATAAACCACCTTGCGACATCTGTTGATTAGAGAAAATATTTTCCATTTATTACAAAATTTAGAAATTTTTTTTAAATTTTTTTAAAAATCCGTTTTTATTGTTCCAAATTGATCACAATTTTTGATTGATTATTTTTCCTTTAAAAATATTCATCCATAAAGTTTGGTAAATAATATCATTTTTTTTGAAAATGACATTTTCATGCAATAGTGTTAAACGTAAGAGGATGGCGGTTGTGTTTGTGTATTTGTAACAAATAAAACTTCATTAGGTGAGAGGAAAATAACTGATAATGGACCAGAATAATTGAAAAAATAATAAAAATTGGGCTACATATATGTACAATACAAAAATACAAACAAATGAAATTTGATTCAACTAATGATATTGTTTTATTTTTCTGCAGAAAAATTATTCACTATTAGCACCATTAGAATTTTTAATAACCAATGCAATACGTTTTGATGCTAATCGTGAACTATTTCTTCCCATACCAAGACATTTTTCTAGATGTGGTGCCAAACGAAATGCAGCACATGTTCTTGAGCAATTTGGACAAACACATTCAAGTTTTTTGATTCCATTCACTGAATGACCAAATATATCCAATTTAGTATTTTCTATTTGAACAAAAAAAAATATCATTACAAAGAAAAAGGATTAATAGTTTGTAACAAAAATATCGATTTACTAACCATAAACTTTGGAATCGCTAAGGAATTTAATTTCGAAAAAAAATATTTTATAAATTTTAATTTATTTATTTTGCTCGTTGTTTCAATATTACTCACATATCATCATTTGGATTCGAATATTCTCTAATTCGTATAGAATTTAATTTATGTGATTTATAAAAATCAAAATAAACACCCAAACATATTTGTTCAAGAATATTATCATATAGATCGTTTGCTATCGATTCCTTTTAAATTATTGAATGAAAATTAATCAATCATCAATATTAGATAATAAAATTGATAATATACCAGATCATATTGGCCATCATTAATTAATGTTGAATTTTTTGCAACAACAATTTCTTGTGATTGTTGCTGTTGTTGAGTAATTGATGAACTTTCTAATGATTCATTTTCTGATGATGATACATTATTATCAAGTATTTTTATTTGATTAAAATCGGTGTGCATTGTTTCTTAATTATTCAATAAATTGTTGATTATCATTCGAAAATTATTTAATCTCTCATTTTATTTTGAATTCTCGAATTCGAATTTTATTTTATCAATAATACGATCGATTGAAATGTATGTGTGTGTGTGTTTAGATTTTGATTTATAAATAAGAAAAAAAATTTAAAGAAAAATCATCTCAAGACGACACCGAAAAAAAACAGACAGAATATATAGATTAAAAAAATCATTGAATCAAACAAAAAAAAAGAAGAAAAAAAATATTCTTTCCTGCTCGTATAGTACGTTTATTTTTTACTCAAATGCTTTATTTTACAAAAATAAAAAATAAAAAAATAATTTTATTTCGAATGTTCGATAAATCGAAAATTATTATTTCAACACATTTATTATTTGGATTTTAGATGATGATAATAAACACAGAAACAGCAAAAGGCAAATGAATGGTGCTTTATGATGAATGAATACAATTAGATTTAACAAATGGTAACAAAAGTCAAATTCGAAAATTTTATGACAAAAAAGAATTTGTAAGGTCATTACGGTAAATAATTCAAATGTCCAAAGTACATTAAGTTTTATATCACAATATTTTGTTTTGTTTTGTTGCAGTTTTTTGTAATTAATAATGATGATAATGACTCAAGGTAAAAAAAAGGGTTAATCAAAATAATGGAGATGATGTATATTTATCGAATACATCATAAGTATTATAACAAATTGTTGAACCCATTGCAATAATAATCATAACAAATGTTGTCCATGTTGGTGATTCTAATTCCAGTATACGTATGAATGGTTTTAATAATAACCATGTTAATATTAATCCCAAATGAAATGTATAAATACCATAAAGACCGATAAATGTTAATGTTAACATTAATAATGACATCATTAGATGAACAGATTTACTTCTTGCATTGATTGAACCTTCACGATGATCTTCAAGAATTTCATGACAACATGAAAGAATATAGAATGACATATAACATTTGATTATAAATACAGTGATACCAAACAACAGATATGATATATATTGAGCGGTTGTATATGCTATCGAAAACATTCTAATTTGATAAATTATAAAATGTGATTATTAATTGAATGAATCATATCGAATCGAATCAACTTACCCAAATGATTCCATTAATGGTTGTTGTTTTGTTTGTTGATTATTATAATAATTAAAATAATAATGATCTAAATAAGCTTTCAACGTTTCTTGTAACATAATTTGTTGTTGTTGGATTTTTTTTTGGTTGTCGGTACAAACAATTTCAAATTTAATACAATTTTAATAGGTTATTTTTTTCGTTAGAAATTGGATCAATACAGTCTCTTATCAATCAAATATTTAGTTGTGAATTAAATGAAAGTATAATTATCGAATGATAAAAATGACGATTACAATCATTGTTTATAGTAATTGGGGAGGGAAGAAAAAATCCAAATATAAATCGTAAAATATTTGCTTAATCATGATGATTGTATTACGTAGATTCATATGACGATTAATCAAATAATGATGATGATGATGATGATGTGTAAATTGATTAAAAATCATAGATTTATTTAATAAATGATGATAATGATTGATATCGAAAACAAATATCACATGTAAGATTTCGATTGGATAATAAACAAACAACAAAGAAATATCAAACATGTGATTCAGTTTTTTTTCTATAGCACTGCTATATAATGGATATTGTTGTTTTTTTGTGTATCACATTTCGATTTCAATATTTTTTTGTTTGTTACTTATACCGGATCATCGTCATCATCCAGTATCAGTATCAACACAATAATTTTCAAAGAAAAAAAAACGACGACGAGGACAAATATGATAATATGATAATAATTCAATGACAAACAATTTTTTCTTTAATAAATGAATTGTAATCTTAATATGACGAATGAATCATAAATAGATTTGAAAATAGGTATATCCTACAATATTTTTTTTTTTCTTAATGTTGCATGCAGTTTTTGTTTTTGTTTTGAAACATGTGATTATTAATTGAATATGATTATAATTAGTTTTTACGTAGGTTTTTTTTATTGAATTTTATGAGTATCTTTTGAATGTAAAAAGGTATTGAAACAGTGGTGCAATAGCAATGATAATTCGAATAAAATAGTACGTGAGTACTAAAAATAAGAGAGGTACCTTTATTTTCGTTTTAAAAAAAAATCTATATAAACACAATGTGTTCACTAAAAAATACAACTGTATCTACATCCATGGCTAAAGAATATATTCGAATTCGAATTCGAATTAATCATTTTTTTTGTTTGTTTGATAATCATATTGAAAACCAACAAACAAATAAAAAACGTAGAATTACTTTTCCAAATAAAAATTAAATGTTTTAACAAATTATCATCAACTAAACAAAACAGAAATAAAATTATTAAGTTGCCATAGTTTCCTCACACACACACAACACAAAATATTGTGTGATCGATTATTTTGGAAAAAAAAATGGAAACCAATAATGGGAAAAAAAATACATCCGAATCATTATAATAATCTTGATTTTTTTTAAATTTGGAAGAAAAAAAATACTGAAATTTCTCAAAAATTTTTAAATTTAAAACAAAATATTCAAGGTTTTCCTTCAAAAATATCTAATAAATAAACTTGAAATTTATAAACTTTTTTTTTCGTAACTATGTAACTTTATACATTCATATCATTTTGGATACCATGTCAATCAATCAATCAATCAATCATACAAAAAAAACTTTTCATTATCATAACTAAAATCATGATCATCATCATCAACATTACATTAATACAAATGCATCATCTGTATATATCCATCCATTTTGATTTTGTTTTCATTCGTTCATTCGATTCGTTTTCCTTATGTACCATCATCATCACATTTGCTGAAATGAAATCGATTGAGCCAAAAACAAAAAATACATCGAATCTTTCTTTCGTTAATAATGATAATGAATGGAGAATTGAATGTGAAAGAAAGAAAGGAAAAAAATTGTAAATTGACAATATAACAAGGAAGCAAAGAACAAGAACAAGATGTTTTTGTTGAAATTCAAAACTGGATTTTTTTCCGTTGATGATGATGATGATATAAACCCTATAAGGCTAGTTTTACTTGTAAAAAACAACAACATACACAAACAAACATATCGTATATATAATATATTGTTTGATGGTATATGAGAGAGAGAGACAAGGAAAGACCGAATGAGAGGTAAACGGCCTGAATATTTTTTTTTTTGAATTTCTTTTTTCGTTATATCGCCAAATTCAAATGCTGTTTAAATAATGTTTGGTTGGTTAAATGAATGGTTGGTTTGTTGTTGTTGTTGTTGTTGGTTATTTTGGGCGTTGTGGATGGACAATTTATGCGTATATGTCTGTATGGAATTTGTCATTCGATTATATAATTGAACGGTAAGCAAAACAGGATTGTAACGGTAAATTATTATTATGTTCGATGAACAACAACAACAACGGCAACAAAAAGGTTTGATACGTTTCTGACCTTATTCTTCAATGGATTTTTTGTTTTGTTTTGCTTTGATTTTTTGCCTACGTATTACATAATGTATTGATGAAGATGTTGGGTGGATGAAGAAGAAGAAGAAGAAAAAAATCCTGTTCCAATATATTTTTCTCTATGCTTTTTTATTTTCATCTTTATAATAGATCTACACAAAAGATTTGTGACCATGGTTAAAATCAAACTAGCTTAAAATCAAATCTCTTTGCCATAGAGAATAATAATGGAAATTATCTTCGAAATTATCTTCAAAATAATTTTATCCATTTGATCAACATTTTACCTTTGTTGTTGTTGTTGTTGTCGTGGTTTTAATTTCCGGTTGTTTTTTTCCACATTCATATATATGTAGTTTATGTGTGTAAATGTTTTCAAATTCAACATCATTAACTAATTCTTTGTGCTTTACATTTTTTTTTCTTCACTTCATTTCGTTACATTCAACAACATAACCATAGCTAAACATTTATAATAACTCTAATGGGACGACAAAAAGATGTATCGAAAATTGTTTTCGTTCAAAACGAAACTATTCGATCACAAACATCGAATGAAAATATTGAAAAAACGACGGCGATTACGGCAACAACTACGAATAAAAATTCAATGTCGACAATAATATCGATTGATGATAATGATTCGAATCTAAATCGAAACATTATTCAATCATCAAATCAATCATTAATAATGGGAAAAGAATCGAACAATATTATCATAATGAATTCATCATCGGATTCAATGAATTTACCAATTTGTCGAATTTGTCATTGTTCAAATGAAGATTTAGCCGAAACTTTATCATTATCATCGAAAAATATGAAAGATTTAAAATTAAATTTTAATTATTGTGATACAGATATTAAAAATCAATTTGATGATCCATTTTTTTTAATAACACCATGTTATTGTACAGGTACATTACAATATGTACATCATAATTGTTTACAACATTGGATTCGTTCATCTAATCATCGTTATTGTGAACTTTGTAAATATAATTTTAAACTTAAAACCAAAAATAAACCATTATTACAGGTATGTCAATTTTTTTTCTCTCGTTGTCAATCAATTAAAATATTTTTTGTTTTTCAATAATATAAACAAACAAAAAAAGTGGAAATGTCTAAATATGACCAATAGTGAACGACGTAAACTATTCCTTCATGTTTCTTTCAATCTGATATCAATGATCTGTGTATTTTGGTCAATATGGGTGATTGCTGAACGTGCATCATTAGAAATATCGAATCGTCTTGGTTGGAAATTCTGGATCAAAATGGTGGTAAGTTATTTTTGTTTTATTATATTTTTTTGCGATCTTACCTATTAATATGAAAAATTTTGTTTTACAGGTAATTACCATTGGTCTTATTTGTGGTATTATATTTATTGTATTTCAATTACGATTATATTTTTCAATATTTTCACGTTGGAAACAATATAATCAGATTGTGATCATTGAAAACGTGGGCAATAAATCCGAACAACAACAGCAACGGCAACAATTTGATGATTCAATAACAACAGAAAATGAACAAAGAATAAATAATGAAAAATGAATAATAACAAAAAAAAATCATTGAACATTGCATTGAACTAGTCAAAAACCAAACAGGCAAACTGACTTATTTTTACGAAATTTAATTATCATTTTCATTTTCATTTATAACAAAAATTTTACTCTGAACACATTAAATAAAACATTTATTCAAATTTTAAAAATTTAAAAAAGTCAATTAATCAGTAAATAAATGAATTTATCGAATAAAAATAATTACAATTTCCGGACGGAATTTTTTTTTCTTAGAAAATGTCGATTTCTGTTCGAACAATTAAAATTCGAATTTTGACAGCGCTGTGAAGAATTATTCTGAAAGACAAAAAAAATGACAGATTCAAGAACAACGTTACGCGAATTTTTGGTGAGCATATTTTTTCCTTTTTTTTTGAAATGAATTTTTTTTCCGTATGGAATTTGTCAACAATTCAACAATAATAAAATGTCCATATGGACCAATTTACGGATCACATTGTTAAAATGGAATGATCGATTGAATTTTGTTGAAAAATTCATCATATTCATACTTCTAGTCACCTTTTTATTTCCGCTTACTTTACCGAATTCATATCATTTTGGTTATGTTGAAATTCAACCACCAAAACTATTATGTCCGCACAAACAATTTGATTTGCACAAAAATGGTATGATTTTTATTTGTTATAATATATTTATTTAGTTTATTTGTCGCATTCGTCTTCCATTCATTTTTTATAGCCTACGGATATTTTAATAATTCTGAACAATTAGCCGCTGTTAATAATGGTGGCCAATATAGTAATCACTGTGATTCGAAACATAAACAACGTGTTGCAATTATTGTGCCTTTTCGTAATCGAACCGAGCATTTAAAAATATTCTTACAACATATGCACAGTTTTCTTATCAAACAAAATCAAATCGATTATCAGATTTTTATTATTGAACAGGCTGATGATAAACCATTTAACCGAGCCAATCTGTTGAACATTGGTTTTCAAGAATCAATTGGTCTTGATTCTAAAATTGATTGTTTTATATTTCATGATGTCGATATATTACCTATGAATATTGAACAGACATATTCCTGTACTAAATTGCCCAAACATTTGTGCTCTTATCTTGATAAATTTCGTTTTGTTCTAATTTATCCAACATTGTTTGGTGGTGCTATTACTATAAGTGCTGAACAATTTCGTCAAGTAAATGGTTATTCAAATCTGTATAGTGGATGGGGTGGTGAAGATGATGATTTCTATCAACGAGTACAACATCAATTTGGTCTAATCGAACGATATCCATCCGATGTTGCTCGATGCATAATGATTAAACATGGTCATGATGGACCATCAAATGTTGAACGCCAAAAATTATTGGCCGATGTTTTAGGAAGGATGTCTATCGATGGCCTTTCCACATTGAATCAAACATACGTACGAAAATCAATTGAATTTTATCCATTGTATACGAAAATTCGTGCCGAACTCAATTGATAAACAAAACAAATAATCATAATTAAACTCAAAGTATTTTGTCTTTATTAGCAAATATCATGAAATAATGCAGTTACTAAATAAAAAAAGAATAAATCATAGTATTATTTGAATCTGTTCAAAAGATTTGTGTAAAAGATTTGAATGTATCTTGTAATTTGTCGAAATTCTCATCATTATTCTTCCACTTTTGCCATCTTTTTCTTCGGCTCTTGGTCAGCATCTCGACCTTTATTGTCAAAATGACGTTTTTTACCTTCTAAAAAAATTATCATTCAATGATTTAATTTTATCATCGGAAATTAGAAAAAAAATTAACTTACTTTGCCATTTATTCTTTTTCGAACGTTCCATATTTGATTGTTGTCGGCTTTGATTGAAATCGATCCAATAATTCTTCTCGTCTTCGCCGCTTACTAATGAAACCTTAATATTTTGTCCGCAAAGTTCAACGGCAAATTCTTTGGTCAAATCTTCTTCATCGTCATTTTTTTCTTTGCCATTGGAATCATTATTATTTTCAGCTTTTTCATCAGTTTTATCTTCCTTATCTTCAGCCTTTTCATCATTTTTTTCTTCCTTATTTTTATTATCTTCATTTTTATCTTCAGTTTTTTCTTTATCATCTTTTTCATCATTTTTCGCATCACCATCATCATTGACTGTATCTTTTTTGATAGATTGTTCGCGCAAAGCTTTCAATGCTCGTTTTGCACCATTTTTTTCATCAAATCGAACCATACATTGACGTGATTCACCAATAGCCGTTACGAATGCTACTTTGGAATGTTTAGATAATTCATTTTTTATTTGAATATATTTGGTTTCTGTGGACAAATCAGTAATCTTCATGATTGCTCCTTCTGTTTTGATTATACCTTCTTCGGTAGATTTTTTATTCTTCTTTTTATTACGGATCGATTCGAGAAAAAGTCTTTTACGTTCAAAATATCGTTCCTTATTTTCTTTCAACAATTCAATATCATTATATTTAAGACCATCGATTGCAAGAACTTTATCTGCAGTTGCTTGATCCTTAAATACAACCATAATACATCCTTTAAAATTGCCATCACGTCTACGCATTTCAATCGAATCTATTTCACCATATTGACTACAAAACGTTTTCAATTGTTCAAATGTAGAATCTTTTGGAAATCCTTTCAAATGTAACGTACGAAGATTCAATTGTTTAGTATATTCAGGTGTAAATTCGGGCAATGGTTTAATTCTTTTCAATTTTGTTTCACATTCACTCAATTCGATCAGACCATTTGGTGATTTTTTCAATGCATCCAAGATAACATTTTTATCCGTTGACAATGCTTTCAATTTGTTGAATGTCATTAATTTATCCAATGGAAACCAGCCATTATTTTCTCTTAATTGATATTTCATAAATTTATCATGACGTAGATTAATGTCACTAAAATAATACTTTGATGAAAAACAAAATTGAAAATTTTTTCATCAAAGAAAAAACAACATGCTAACACAATGAACTTACCTCAACTTGATCGATAATTTTCTGTTCACTATCAGTGATGTCAACTTTTTCAGCTTCAGCAGTAACCATTTTGAAATATTTTATATATCAGAATCAAATTCTTTTCCAAGGAATCGTAAAATTATTAGAAAATCAATCACCTGCCAAAAATTATTTTATCTTCAAATGACGAAATTATTAAATAAGAAAACACGTGGCTTGTGTTCATCAGCGCTGTGATCACTTGAAAAATTCTTTTTTTTCAAACCATTCATAATGTGCTGCCACCTTTTATCATCGGAATGAATAAAACAATTTTAAAATTTTAGATTCGGAATTTTAAAAAAAATTTGTTTTTCGCCGCATTCTGAATCGAACAGAACAATGAAAAAAAACACGAAAACATAATGATCATAATGGCCTTGTTCTTTTTTATTGGTAGATTTCGATTTTTATTCAATAAAATATCAATCAATCAAAAAGACAAACTAAAATTTTGGAATTAGGCCAAGTTCATATTAGCAGAGCGAAAAAAATTCCTGTTCTAAGATACAAAAAATAATTATCAAAACGGTGAAAAAAAAATAATAAGAATTACCACTGTGCAATTGGCATTGCTAATAAATTTGGCAACACATATGGTTTAGCTGTATATTGCGGTAATAATTGGCTTAAGAATGTTTCTGTTTTTTTCTCATCATACAGGCACACAATATATTTTGCCCAGATTCGGTTGCTTTTTTTTAAAAAAATGATCAGTGATGGCGAGGAATGTGTTATTATAGACATATGAATCGTTTGTGATTCATATTAAAATATCATCGAGCAATGATATGAGCGTATCGGTATTTATTTACCAAATTCACGAACAATTTTTAATGTGCAAGAATTTTCAAAGATCAAATTGTTTTATTTTGTTGATGAGTGTAAGCGAAAATTTGCGAATCAAGTGGATAATCAAAAAAAAGAAAAGAAAAAAAAATTGGTGACAAATGTTAGAAACAACATTCTCATCATCATCATCATCATAAACGTCAACAGTGTCATCGTCATCAACATTGATTGTTGATTCTAAAATTAAAATAGGAATTTTTCGACTATTACAATTCTCATTACATAGAATTGCTCGTCTTGGATGAAAAATGAAAATGTGAAAAAACATCATCGACGACGACAATAACAACAACAATTGACATCATTACAATTTCGACTGGAAAAAAAAGTAAAAGAGATCATTTTTAATACATGAATATCGGTTCTTTTGTTTTTATCTTTTTCCTTTTTGGTTTTTTTTCCTCGATTACCAAAACACAAAGCAAACCGCCGTCGAACGATTTTGATTTATATTATGTGATTTATTCATAGTAATACTCAATTCTATCAAATTTGATTGATTCATTTAATAACTCATAAAAGTCATAAATTTTTAAAAAAAACATGCCACCTTTTAAAAAACCAACTTTGGTAACATTACGACGACCGAATCCAAGCCAAGCTTGGGGTTTCCGTTTAGGTGGTGGTGCTGAAATTGGTCAACCATTTCAGATACAAAAAGTAGGTTGATGTTGTTTTTTTATTTCATAAAAAATCAATATTGAATTGTCAATTGATGATTAGGTCACACCAGATAGTTTAGCTTATTTGGGTGGCCTTTCTGAAGGTGATGAATTAGTTCGAATTGGAAACATTTCTTTACGTGGCCTTACACATGATGAAGTTCAACAAATTATTCTTCGATGTACACATTGTATTGATCTATTTATTCTTTGGTAAGTATTATTCTATCAAAATAGCTTTTGATTATAAATTCTTATTTTTGTTGAAATAGCGATGATGGTCGTGATGTTGAACCACGAATTGAAAGAAACGTAGAAATTATTTCGGAAAGATCGGATGTACCTCATATGGAACGTCCACCACATTTTCCACCAATTCCATTCAAGCCACCTATTTATTCACATTATCAACAACAACAACAACAGCAGCAACCACAATTACAACAGCAACAGCCCAATCAAATAATGTCCGGCAATTATCAAGTTGGTATTCAGCCAACACAGGTACAAATGCAAATGATGGTCCCACCACCAATGCTAAATGGAAATCAAGGTAAATTTCTCGATAATTATTCATCAAATTGATCTTGACCCTTTTTTTAGGCATTCAATCACCACAATCGTTTAATAGTCCATCACCTGATTCTGCAATCGGACAATTTAAACCTATACAAAGTCCTGAACCAAATAACAATATTATACAAAGATCTAATCAACAGCAGCAACAACAACAAAAACTTATACGTCCAGAAGCAACACAACCTGGACAACCTCGAAAAGATATGCGTGTTTTTGGTATCAATCCACGCTCACCATCAAAATCTCCGAGTCGAATGCTGTTGAATCATTCACTGTCAGTGACAACACCATCGTCAAACTATTCATCATTATCACCGGCATTTCCTCAACAGCAACCACAACAACAATTGATGCAACAAGTTACACAATCAACACCATCAACACCTACAATTGGTAGAAATTTCAATTTTAACGATACAAATAACAATCCTATTCGTGTTGATTCGAATAAAAAAATATTTGGCTTATCAAATACAAATCATACAATGGTAAAATCAATCGAACCGATTGGTAATCATGGTGTACAACCGGTTAATAATGAGAAAAAATATTTTGGCGTCAATCAACGACAACGATTAAATTCAATTAGTTCGGATCGTGATTGGAAAGATCCATTACCTATTGTGAATATTCCAAATGTTGATCAATTGTTACCATCACAGACAAGACAAATGCAAACATATATTAATCAAACACCGCCGACAATTAAAAATTTACGACCATCATTATCCGGTATTGAGCGAAGAAAAATTCGTCCAGTATGGCCACCACCATTACCGAATGTACATAAAGGTGCATATGTTGAAGGTCGAGGTAAGCCTGTTTTTAAAAATTTAACAATGATATATGATTTATGTTTGATACATTGTTTGTCATGTATGAATAATTATCATAAACATTTTATTCCAAAAATCTAATTTTCTAGATTCACCACATAATCAAGAATATGCATGGCCACCAAGTCGAGCACAATCTGTTGATCGTGATTTTGGTTATGGTGATCGTCCTAGTTCACCATTTGTTAATTATGGCCGTGTACGTTCATCAACTCGTATTTGGCCACCACCAAGCAATGCAACACCAGCCGGTAGATCCGGTTATATACCGGATGAAAATGATGACACAAATTATGCATATAATCCAAGTCGTGAACAAAGTCCAGCCCCCGGTTGGATTAGCTCACATGTACCCAATACTTATCGTACACCGCCTGGAACACAATTTATTGCAACAACAGGAATGATACAAGATTTTTAAATCATATAAACCAAATTAGACGAAAAAAAAATCTTTTTTTCACTTAATCAACCATCTTATTATTTTTGCCTTTCCCATTAATAGTTAAAGTTTTTTTTCTGTTTCTATTCTTTTTTGCCTGTTCACACACAAACATATATTTCATAATCATAATGAACAACAAAACAAAACTAAGAAATTAACAATCAATTCTGATTATAATCATATATATGATTATTTTTGTGATAATAACAATGATAATTGATCATGCTGGTGATGATAATGATAATAAAAAAAAATCAATGTTCAAAAAAGGCATCAAAGTTTTTTTCTTCACAGATTCATCAATGTTTCATTTAGAATCTTATTTCATTGATAATGAAACTGAATATAAAACTTTGTTTTGCTTATGGAAACTAGATCGACTGAAATAAATCATTTCTATCTATATCACACCATCATATCAATCATATCAAATCTTTTTTTTTGTACATTCTTTACATCATTACATTTGAGATTTAAGATTTTTTCAAACATGTTTACAAGATAAGAATCAAATGTTTTGATTCTTGTAGAAAAAAAATGGCGAACATCATCATCATCAACGATGATAACAAAAAGATTTTTTTATTTTCAGAATTGTCAGTGAGAAATTATTTTGAGCAGAAAAAAAACCTTATTACATTATAATTAGTGAATAAATACATTTACATTGCTAATATATTCTTTTTCCTCTTCGCATATAGCTGAACATGGAAAAGAGTTTATTTTTTTTCAAAATAAACAATTCAATTGAATTGTTTATGGAATAACAGTGTTTGGGTGTGATATGATGTCTGCAACAACAAAAAAAAATATTTGGTTCATGGCAAATAAAATCATCATCATTGAATTGCAATTATTCACATTCAATCTCCTAAATTGTTCGACAGAATCGATTTACAATTAATTTTAATTAGTGTTTACTAATCAAAGAAAATTGTCATTATCAATATATTCCATATTTAACATAATAAATCCATATCCAGTAACAGTAATGAATCGATAGATCATGTCGATAAAGAAAAAAATTTTAATTCAAAACGAAAATCATTTTCCGGATTGATATAATAATACAAAATGAATCGCGCCGAATCAGCTATAAACATCATATATTTTTTTGGTGTTTGTGTTTGCTCTATTGGATTTATTTTTTTTTTTGTTCATTTCATCAAATGGTTCATACAATTTGAATAAACAGAGGCAGGATTTTGTTTTCTCTTGATGGTTTTCTCTTTCTTGCTGTACATTTTTCATACATGTTCAATTGATGATTGCAATATGATTTGAATAAGTTTATTCATTCTGATCGAAAAAAAAATAAAGTTTGCAACAGTGTTTTGTTCAACAGTATATTTTTCATATTATATTCAAATTCGGGTTAACTGGTGATGATGTTTCCTTGATATCTCTTCATTATTCATGCGCATAAAACTAAATTCTTGTAATTTTTTTTCCTGTAACTCTTTCAAATTCTTTTAGTTTGATGTCTTGATTTTGTCGTTGATCATCATCATCATCATCACCATCAACAATTGATGATGACGTCGTCGAATGTGTCATGATGATGAATGTAAGAATTCAATGATGCCATTTTTGATTATAGCTAAATGCTTTGTGCAACATTAAGAAAAAGTTCATCAGTTCATTTTTTTTGGTTTTTGATCATGATTTTCCATGAATAATTGAATAGTATATGTCTGTGATAAAATTGTAAACTGTCTCGTTAACGTCTCAAATCAAACGAATCATTGCCATCATCATCATCATCATCAACATCATCAACAGCAAAAGCAACAGCAATAGCATCGTCATTGAATACCGATTCGAAAATTGAAATTATACGAAAAAATTATTTAACATTTGTTTAAAAAAACTTAAAAAAACTTCAATGTTTATTCGTATGCGGGTGTTATACATACGAAAAACAATTGATTTATAAATCGATTTATGATTGATTGATTTGAATGTTTCTTTAAGGAAAGAGCAAAATTCTGTGCTACGCCTACTATTCAGAAACAGATCAGAATAAATAATCAATAAAATTTTCAAACACAACAATTGATTTGGCAACGAATACGATAATAAAACCTAAATAATAATAATAATAATGGCAACAGGAACATTTGTCACAGCAAAATTGATGCGTTCGGATCAATCAACACCATGGGGTTTTCGTCTTCAAGGTGGCCAAGAATTTTCCATGCCATTATCAATGGCCAAGGTAAGTGCAATGTTATGTTTAATGATTTGTTTAGAATTTGGCAAAAGATCTAGCTTATTGAACATATCAAATGAATTTCTTTTCATTTCATTTCGATTTTTTTGTAGAAAAATTAAATTCCAACATCAACGATGTTTACATGAAAAATATCGATAGAAATAACAAAAAAAAATTGCGATATATCTATCGGGTGAATAGGAAAAACATTCAAAAAACAAATTTGTTGTTATTTTCGGTTGTTTAGACATATGTTCTATAATGATAAATATGTTATGGTATTTTTTTTTTTGCTAGAAATTTCTACTGAAATCAAATCTATATATGTTGATTATAAGCCAATAGTTATCATCATCATCATCATTGTATTATGTGTGATGATCGATGACCCGAATTCATGGCTATTCTTGGATCCAGAATTATTTAATGTTTTTTTTCTCGAAACAATAGAAGCTAATAAAAATAAATAATTTTTTGGCTTGCTATTCATATATTCATGTGTAGAGAATACAATATTTGGATTGAAAAGTCATGAATGAAAATATCAACCATTCTGTATGGTGCCAATATCTACATCAATCTTTTTTTTCAGATGCATTTAGCTATTATCAATTTTAATTTTGTTTTGTTTGGTTGTGATCAAATTGAATTAGCTAATTTTAAATATTTTAAGTTTTGTTTTGTTTTTTGTTTTTGTCAATCAAATCATCATTCCATTACTCGGTGTTATTTTTGTTAATGAAAAAAAAATTCTTTATTTTTTTCCAGAATGTTTGTTAATCGAATGATGTCAACGAGTTAGTAGCTAAAATAGATTTGGAGCAATCCGTTCGTTTGTGTTTTTTTTTCTTTTTTCTACATGTCCAAACAAAATCCATTGCCAACATTTTATTCATTCAAAGAATTCTTTTTTTTTGTTGCGTTTAGTTTCATACAATATATATCAGTCCGGATTTATCATACACAAACACTCACAACAAGTGTTTCTCAAATTTTCAATTCTTCAATAATGAATGTAAGAAATGAGAAAACTAAATTTGAAAAACACTTCTTTTTTTGATCTGTTGTTGTTGGCGCCCTTGTACCAATAATGTATGCTATTTTGTTTTGTTTTTTTGGCTAAGATTCATTCCTATAATCATGATGGAATGTTTTTTCTTTGGCCAAAAATAACTCTTTACCGGGTGGTATTCTACTCAAGCACATGCATACAAATCAAGTTTGTTACAAAAAAAAATCTTGAAAAAAACAAGGGAAAAAAATGTTCATTTTAATCATGAAATTTTAAACTAAAACACACAAATTCCATTTATTATTCTGATTAATACGCCCATGACCTCCATCATTTGGTCTATATAAATTATTTAGATTTAATTCTCATTTGTGTTTTGTTTTCATCATTAAAATCCAAAACAAAAACTGTTAAATAGGTATCGGAAGGAAGTCTTGCTGATCAAGCCGGTGTATGTTTAGGTGATATTATATTGAAAATAAATGGAAAAGAATGCGATCAACTACGACATAAAGATGCACAGGATCTAATATTGACTGCTGGCAATTATCTTGAATTGTATTTAGAAAGGTAAAACTGTTGTATCCTTTTAATACATAAACAAACATACACACACACACACCTACATTTGACTATACCGCCCCTATTGTGATTACACCCGTTATATATTTGTAATAATAATACTTATGGATGACAAATTTCAAATTTAATTTATTACCATTATACACACATTGTTCAGAAAAAAGTGGACACTTTGCAAAATAACATTGCTGTCTATGGGAAAATGGGTTTTTTCAAAAATTTTTAAATCATGTTTGCTGACGGATTTAAGAAAAAATAAAAAATTACTTTTTAGCAGGAGAGTTGTAGTTTTCAAAAATGTAAGAATCAAGTCCCGATTTTCACTTCCGGTACTAGAAGTGGGGCGTCAAAGTTCGCCTTAAAAAAAAAGTTGGCTTTTCTGCCTTTGTCGACACCTAGCGAATTAAAAAATCCCTACAAGTCGGCAAGAGGTTTATGGAAACTTTTCTCACACTTAACCCCTCCATGAATCAATGGAATTCATTAGAAAAAAATCTTTTTTTCATGGTTATGTCCGTTCCAAACCAAATTTTCTTAAGTTTTGCATTTTCTTAGGTAAGTCGATTACATAACAAATCCAAATTGGTAACCTAACATGTCCAGAATCATTCTTTAGCAAATCCAAATTGGTAACCTAACAAGTCCAGCATCATTCTTTAGCAAATCCAAATTGATAACCTAACATGTCCAGCATCATTCTTTAGCAAATCCAAATTGGTAACCTAACAAGTCCAGCATCATTCTTTAGCAAATCCAAATTATTTTAATGAAAAAAAAACACGTTTGGAATTCAAACGTGAAAAAAAACAAAAACAAACAAAATAAACAAAACAAAACAAAAATAAAAAAAAATAAACATCAAAATAATAAACAAAACAAAAAAAAAAAGCAATTGACCAGGGAAGTAAGACAAGTGAGAAGACTTGATTGTCCAATACCAAAAATGCTGAGAAAACAAAGACCAGCAAGTCCAGACGTTCAATAAATTAGGTCGAATAGATGCATGGGATCAGGCCGGGATCGTCGAAAGCTTGAGTTTCCATTTTTGTAGGTTACCAATTTGGATTTGCTAAAGAATGATGCTGGACATGTTAGGTTATCAATTTGGATTTGCTAAAGAATGATGCTGGACTTGTTAGGTTACCAATTTGGATTTGCTAAAGAATGATGCTGGACATGTTAGGTTATCAATTTGGATTTGCTAAAGAATGATGCTGGACATCAATCAATCAATCAATTTATTGAAAACGTTTATCCGAAATTTCGGATATTCACGTCAAATAAAAAATTTAAAAATTAAATTTAAAAATAATGATTCTCTTTATGTTAGGTTATCAATTTGAGTTTGTTAAAGAATGATTCTGGACATGTTAGGTTACCAATTTGGATTTGTTATGTAATCGACTTACCTAAGAAAATGCAAAACTTAAGAAAATTTGGTTTGGAACGGACATAACCATGAAAAAAAGATTTTTTTCTAATGAATTCCATTGATTCATGGAGGGGTTAAGTGTGAGAAAAGTTTCCATAAACCTCTTGCCGACTTGTAGGGATTTTTTAATTCGCTAGGTGTCGACAAAGGCAGAAAAGCCAACTTTTTTTTTAAGGCGAACTTTGACGCCCCACTTCTAGTACCGGAAGTGAAAATCGGGACTTGATTCTTACATTTTTGAAAACTACAACTCTCCTGCTAAAAAGTAATTTTTTATTTTTTCTTAAATCCGTCAGCAAACATGATTTAAAAATTTTTGAAAAAACCCATTTTCCCATAGACAGCAATGTTATTTTGCAAAGTGTCCACTTTTTTCTGAGCACTTAGTGTATTATCGTCTTGTTTTCTTTTTGAAAAAATGTTGTTGCTGTGATTGATACTGATGTGCTTCTTCTTCTTCTACGCTTATAATCATCATTGCTTCGGTTATTATATTACCATAACATCATACCATTAAAGAGGTCCGATGAACACTTGGAAACCAACGGTTACACCTGTCGGTTCGTTCGATATCCGTCATTCAAATAAAGCACAATCAATGGAGCCACAAATTTTTACAAAAACATCATTGGCTAAAAATCCAGAAGTATTTATTATTCTTTATCAACTATTAATATTTATGAATTATGTGATTGATTGATGATTATTAAATTGTTAATATAGGATTATGTTCCAATCGGAAGTGGACATAATACAGCAGCTCAACCATTCAATGGGCCAAAATTGGTGCATAAACAATTTAATTCACCAATCAATTTATATTCGGATAAAGCATTGGAAGAAACATTAAATGCACATTCACAAGTATTGGCAACCGGTGCCACTGGGTAAGTTCATTCATTCATTCAATTATATCAATTGAAAATAAATAATTTTATTTTGAAAAAAAAGAATTAATTTCATAAAACCGGAACAACCGGTAAATAAAGATTCAGCTGTATATCGATTAGTTCAAGAAGAAGAGATGCGTAAATCAAAAGGTTCGAATAATTTTGAATTCTGAATATTGTTATTAGTTATAAATTTTTTGACTTGTTCCATTGAAAAGGCTTAACAGATTCACCTGAAAAAAATGGCTTTCATGATCCATCGTCTAGTGATGCTCATCCAACAATACGTCATGTACAGGCTCCAAGTGGACCTAGTCCACAAAAACAGATAGATGAACGAAATCGTAATGTTTGTGCACATTGTGAACGATTGATTGTGTAAGTACAAATGCAAAAATCAATTTATTTCTTTGATTCAATTTTCAATTTTTGAAAAAAAAACATAGAGGTGTATTCGTTCGAATTAATAATAAGTCATTGCATGCTGATTGTTTTGTTTGTGCTACCTGTGGAACTTCATTGAAAAATATTGGCTATTTTAATATCAATGATAAATTGTATTGCGATATTCATGCCCAACAGATGCGTGCCGTATTAGGTGAAACCGGTGGTCAAGGTTTTCCAAGTGCACCGGAAGTTAAACCTGCACCAATAGGATTCTCACAACGACATATTTCACCATTATCTCAATCGCCACATACAGTTCCACAATCACCAATATTACAACCAAGAGAGATTTCGATACCCGTACAATCATATCAGGTAAATCAATGAATTTTATTTTCAAAAAAAACTTAAATTAAACAAAACCCAAAAACAATCAGTCTACAAACTTACAAACACAGCAGCAACACAATGGATTTCAATCATCGTCACCGAATTTCAATACAATGCCAAAGAAATTTTCACCGGTTGCACCACCAATTGCACCGAAACCAAACTTTGTAAGTCAAAAATTAAACCGAAAAGATTAATAAATGGAAATTTATTTTCGAAAAAAAAATCATTAGGCATCAAGTCAAATAAATCGCAATTCAATGTATGGATCGATGGCATCACCATCATCGTATAATTATACAACTGAAACTCATTCGACTGGTAGGTTAAACACTTTTACTATCCAATGATTTTTGCTTACCTTATTTTTTTATTTTGTTTTCTTGCATGTTTTTTATTTTGTTTTGTTTTGCATTTTTTTTTAAAAAATTCAGTGCAACGAAATCTAAATCAACCATCTAATCCGGCAGCTGATTATTTATCATGTAAGTGCATGAAAAAAAAATTCATTGTGCATGACCTGATGATCTCGTATTCTCGTGATCTTTCTCCATACATTATGCATTATGCGCAATTTCGCACATACATAAATAATAAAAAAATTAAAAATGACAATAATAATTAGCATCCTTATCTAAACAAATGAATCGGCCAAAATCATGCTATTCAAGCTTACCACCAACACCGGGCAATTATTCATTAACAACTAATACCTATGAAACACGTACAACAACTACCAGATTACCTGGTAGCCAATGTAGTGGTTTTAATCCGAATCCAATTAATTTGCCTTATCCGAAAACAGCTACGTATGCTTCTAGCCAAACGACATCATATTCGATACCACCACCGATTGGTTCTGCAGGTCCAGCTGGTACTCAACCGATGACAACGCTTCCGTCCGCTTATTCGGCTCCCAACTATAATGCTGCACAACAGCAACGTCAAACAACAGCAACAACATCATTCGGTAGTAAACAGACATCAACTACCGATAGGAATCAATTAGCACCAAAACGTGGTAAAGGTATGCTACAGACTCAACTTACCGGTGGTGTAATTCCATTCTGTGGCTATTGTTCGCAACAGATTCGGTATGTTATAACAAATTTTTTTTCAAATTTGAATCAATTCAAACAACAACAAAAAAATATTATTTCATCAAAACAGTGGTCAATACATTATGGCATTGAATAAAACTTGGTGCCCAAATCATTTCATCTGTGCCAATAATCTTTGCAAACGTTCCTTAGAACAAAATGGTTTTGTTGAAGAACAAGGTCGTTTGTATTGTGAAAATTGTTATGAATCACATTTTGCTCCTGGCTGTGCTAAATGTATTCAAAAGATCAAAGGGGTAATATTTTTGTTTTGTTGATATCGAAAATCATTTTTCATCATAACTTATAAATTATTTGTTAGGATTGTCTAAATGCATTGGGAAAAAAATGGCATCCTGAATGTTTCACTTGTACACATTGTCGTAAACCATTCGGTAATTCGGAATTCTATCTGGAAGATTCATTTCCATATTGTGAAAAAGATTGGAACGATTTATTCACTACAAAATGTGTTAGCTGTGGTTATCCAATTGCTGCTGGTGATCGTTGGGTAGAAGCATTAAATCAAAATTATCATTCAAATTGTTTCCGTTGTACGGTTTGTCATAATAATTTGGAAGGACAAAGTTTCTTTGCTAAAGGTGGACGACCATATTGCAAAGCACATGCCAGATAAAATCTAAAATTTAACTAATTAATCTGAAAATTTGTTTTTCAATAATAAAATCTGACATGAAATAGAAATCATATTAAAATAAATCATCAATGATTTGATGATTTAATAATCGATTGCAATAATTTATTCATTCATTTATGATTATAATTGTTTTGCATTACTAATTATGATAAAAATAAAGATAATTTAACAAAATTTGAAAAAAAAATTTTAATCTGTTTCAATTATAAGGACGAAATAATGAAATTGATTGAAAAAGCTCTAATCGATGAAAATCCGGTTCAGTATAATTTGGATTATTATTAGGAGCCGGAAATAATGATAAATATGTTCGATTCGAACCGGAACCATGAATAGCGTATGCATTAAATTTATCAATACCATTTGGAAGATCATCATGTGAAACAATTGCACGACCTGACCAATGTTTATCGTTTGTTATTTTTACATTATAGGATTTCAATGAAATTGGTGTACGTGTAACATTACGATAGCCATTCAATTCTAATAGTAAATATTGACCACGTGGAGCAAGTTCAATTTCCAGATAATGTTCATTATTGGAATTTAATAAAAATAATTCGACAACTTCATAATTATAAAGTTTATCAAATGTACCGGGTTTTTTTGACCAATCAGGTAATACTGGATCATTGTAGAATGGTGCATGAATCAATATCATTAAATCTTCACCCGAATAATGCATAGAAATTGATATGTACTGTTCAATAGGAATCGATTCATTATTCCATGTAGTTTTGATCCTAGTCGAATATGTTGACGACATTATCATTGATTCGATTGATTGCAGAAAAATCAATATAAAAACAATAATAAATAACGTAAATAGATGACGAAATTTAAACATTTTTTACTCAATGTTTCATATATGAAAAAAAATCAATGAAATTTTTTTTTGAACAACCTAAATTCAACTAATGATAATTTATTTAATGATGATAATAATAATAATAATGTCTGTAAAAGAATTAAATAGCCAAGCACAAGCAAACAAACAAACAAACAAACACTCTTTTTATATCAAATCACGATAAGTGGAAAAACACTTTAAATTAAGGATATTTTTTTTGGGGAAAATAGACAAGAAAAAATGAAATTTGTTTTCTGCTTTCTCGATGATAAGCAATAATCCAAATTTGCCTGCATGTGTGGTGTATGTATGAATGGGTTTTGAAAAAAAGTATTGCTTCTAAATGATGATAATTTATGAGATTTTTTTTTTGGTGGAATAATTGAAAATATGTTACTATCAGAACATCAAATTTGATTGTTTTGCTTTTGTTTTGGAAAAGTGATAAAAGAAAAAAAATTTCTTGAATCGAATTCAATACAATTTGATAATAATAAAATTGGTAAATAGGATGTTATTGATGATGATGATGATGATCAGAAGAAATCAAGTGCATTGTATGTGAATTATTGATACTTATTTACAAAACAATTATTATTATAACAAGAAGATTTCAACAATAAATGAACAAATAAAGAAGCGAAAAGAAAAAAAACAACACAGAATAAAATTAAGGCAATACTCGTATATTCTCGGCATATTAAGATTGTGTGTAAGTGCTATGATGATGATAATAGAAAAAAAAACTTCATTTAAATGAAATTAATTTTACAAATAAAAATTGGAATGATAATAATAATAATGAAATGACTAATAATAGAATTAAAATCACGGAATCAAAATGAAAAAAACGCAAATGTATGTGTGTGTGTGGAAAAAAACGCTCGTAATCAATGCTAGGAATTGAGAACACAGCAACAAACATAGTGATAAGAATGACCAGAATTTTTGTTTTCGAAATGAATCACTGTGCTTTATCAAAATCAGCAAAATTTGCAAAATTTTGCGTATTAGAGGATGAAAAACCCGAATCCGATCCAAAAGGATCACGATTCTGATCATTGAATGGATCAAAATTGGATGATGCATTTGCATACAATGGTGGTGGTCTTTCTGGTTTATCTTTTGATGATGATGCTGATGGCGGAAGTGGTGCTGCTCGCAATGGAGTTTTATTGGCAGCCGAAGATTTACTGGGAGGTGCTGGTCTTGGCGGTGGCGCTTTACTTTTTTTCGGCGGCAATGCTGGTGTTGGACTTTCTGATCGAAATTGGTCGGTGACTGATTGATTCGAATCGAATGGTGAAAATCCGAATGGATCGCCCTGAAATAAGGAAAAAATGTAGAATGGAAATTTTTGAATGTGAAAATACCTTATTGCTAGAAGTATTGCTTGTGCCAAATGCATCGAAATTCGCAAAATTATCCGAACCAAATGCATCATTAGCAGTTTTGTTGGAACCAAATGGGTCATCTATATTTGTTTTAGAAAAAGCTGTCACTCGCATACAAAAATTCTATTTAAAATTAATGATTCGGACAAACCTTTGAATGGATCTTCACCGGCAAATGGATCCGAATTAAATTCGGCTTTAAAGTGATCATCGTCTAAAGTTGAATCTGAAGCTTGTCCATGTTGTTCTTCGGTCAGTAACACAGGAGGAGTAATTGATCTTGACAACAATGATGTTATGTTGGCGTAATCGGCATTCGAAATAGCATTATCATAATCGTACATTGTTTCATTAAAACGTCGTTCATATTCATCTAATTCTATAGTGTTTGCTTTGATTTGGCTAATTTCTAGCTGTGTATCGGCCGCTAATTTTGTTGTTCGCTCTAATTCTTTTTTGGCTGCTTCAATTTTTGTTTCCAATAACGTTTCTTCAGTTTTTAATTGTTCAAATTCTCGTTTTTTCACATTTAAATCCGATTCTTGATCATCGATATTCTTTTTTTGTTCTAAATATTGTTTATCAAGATTCTCAACCTAGAAAAAAATCAAAAATTTTGAAATAAAGATTAAATCCAAGCAAGAACGAACAAAATATGGATAACAAAATCTTTTTTTTAGAACAAAATCAATACATGCATAAACTTATCACCATGCTTACTTTAACTGAAATATCATGCAAATTATTTTCTAAACATTTTAGCTAAATAAAAAAACCATAACAAAATTATAATGAAATTAAAAAATATGGGGTTAGTATATCGTAAATTAAAGTAAAAATCATGCGAAATTTAAACAAATTTGTAAATTTTTTAAGCCAACCTGTGTATTGAGATCATCGATACGTTTTTTGGCATCATTCTTTTGATTTTCTAATTGTTTCAACATTTGTGACAAAGCTTCGATTTCATTTTGTATTGATTTTATTTCGCTTTGTTTTAATCTTAGTGATTGCTCTTCTGCAATTACTTCCGATTCATACTTAGTTTTCTCTCTGCAAATTGATGAGAATAACAAATTTTAAGCAAATATTCATATGAATCCATCAAAACAATTTAAACTTACAATTGAATCTTTTTGATATCTTCTTGTAATAGATCCAATTCACGATTTCCAGTCGATGTAGGAGACGTTCCCGATTGCTGTTGCTGTTGTAATAAATTCATTGAACCGTTGATATTTTCGTTGCTTAAAGATTCCTAAGAAATAAAATTGCAAATTGTAAATCATCAAATAAGGCGTTTGAATCATTACCAAAGGTTTAGGCCTGAGAGTCGGTGGTATCATATTCGGCAATAGTTTTGCAGGTAGTTCTTGGCCATTTTGTTTATGCTGGATGAAATACCGAGCCAATGCAAATTGTTCGGCATTCAATTTTCCGGTCTCTTTCATATCGCATAAATTCCAGATATGAGCGAGTACCGGTTGTGGAAGACCGCTTTCAAGCAATGTATCTTTAACATCTAAGCCAGAAACAAAACCATCATTATCTTTATCTAATTTGATAAATAATTCATCAGATTTAATTTTTTCTTCATTGGTTACGATCCATTGATTTGATGGAGCTGATTTTGTTGTCTAGTTAATAATAAACAAATGAAAAAAAATCAAAGGTAAAAAATGGATCAAAAACTTACTTCACTTAGATTCAAATGTGGCGATACACATGATTGTGATGATATTGATGATGTTCGAGAAAAAGAACGAACAGATGGATCAGCAGGATTAAAGTTCAATAATTCATTTGGTAATACGGCTGGTAATATGAAACCTTGACTGGCTCGTGCTATCAATTGACAACACTGAAAAAAATTCACAATCAAAAATTTCATTAATTACAAAACAGCTAAAAAAACATACAACAATAAATTCTTTTAGATTTAGAAATCCATCTTGATCTATATCGCTTAGATCCCAGATTTTTGTCAATGTTTCTACTGGTAATTTAGAACTCATTAAATATGGTTTGACTTTTGTACCGGCTAATTTTCCTTCGACGGGACCCATCGAATTGAATACGGTGGCAAATTTTTGAGCATTTTCCGGTGATATATTCCAATCAATCGATTTAAAATAATCATCATTCTGAAAATCAAGAAAAATTTCTATGAAAACATTTGAAGAAAAAAAATTGACATACGATTCTAGGCGGTGGTAACGTAGCTTTCAGATCAGAATAATTTGGTTCACGACCATTTTGAACCATGGCAATCAATTTGAGTGAAACAAAAAATGATTTCTTATCAAGATAACCAAGACCATTTGGATCGCTTAAATCCCATATCTATTAATAATAAACAATAATCAATAGGTATTAAAATTGTTGAATAATAAAGAAGTTGACTAACAATTTTCAATGTCATTTGATTAAGACCAGATTTACGTAGAAAATTTGCTGCATCCATTGCTTTAATAATATCAGAATTGTTTGGATTTATCTGAATCAATGAAGAAAAAAAAACATGATTGATTAATGCGAAAAATCTTAGCAAGAAAAAAAATTCATTACCTGATTATAAAATTTTTCATACAATTGGAGATGATCGCCAGCAATCTGAAAAAAAATTAGTTAGGTCACTCATGTCGAAACAAAAAATATTTGCAAAAAACAAACCTCTTGTATAGTGATCGAATCCATGATCGATTTCTTTATTCTTTATTTGTTGCTGAAACAATTCAATCTTTGAAGAGGTAAAAACACAAACAAACGAAAATGAATGAGAAAAAAACCAATGTTTTTTGTAATCAAATCGAAAAAATACTGATTCAAGGAAAAGAAAAAAAACTCGTGGATCGTATTTGAGTTAAAACGATAGAAAGTGGAAAAAAGATTTCGAAAGAAAACTACCTCTTCTTTTTCTTGTATGTGTGTATGTGACATGAAAGAAGATGTTTTAGAAACGATCTACAAAAATATATAGAACCAGAAAGAGAGAAGAGGATCTTTGGCCTTTCTGGTTTTATAAAAAAACAAATAATAATAACATACTCACAACAAAAATATTACTGTTATTACAGTTAACTACGCTATACTATCCGAGAGATATATGTCAAAAAAAAAACCCAAAATATAATCGCAGCTATCCCTAATAGGCCAAATATAATAAGTGTCGAAGGTGTTCCGAATATAGTGTATCCAAAAAAAATTTACTTTGTTTGATGACAGCGACTGCGCTTGTAATATCGTGATATTTGAGATGCATCAAAATCCGTCATCGTCGTCGTTGTCATCGACAAAGATGCCGCTATTAAACGCCACCGTTGATGATTGCCAAAAAAAAAATATTCCTTAAAAGAAGGGGAAGAGAACGCTCACATGCGCTTATATTTTTGTCTTCTTCAATATTAATTTTGGTCATTGAGCTTTGTGTGGGATAATCACGATATTCTGGTTTATGATTCGATTGGTAACCAAAAGATGGCGATTCCGAGTATATTAGGATGATGATGATGATAATAATAATGAGGATTTTTTTTGCCATTCAAAGTTGTGATACAATTAAAACCAAATGATTGTGATTATTTATAGTATGAATATTCTTGATTTAAATTGATAAAATATTGATCATTCAAACAAAGTATTCTCAAACGGGTAAATTTATAATCGATCTGATTATTATTCTTCATATTTGTCTATGAGTGTGTGTTTTTATGAAGGTCATCGATGGTATAAATTGATCATTTTAATGATATCATTGTGTGTGTATATGTGGCGAATGTACCCAGAAAAAATTCGGTTATTGAATTAAAAAGAAACAGAAATTTTAATTTTTTTCGAGAATCCGTAATAAAAATCACCAGAAGAATAAAAATAAACAATCATGAATCGTTTTCTATCAACGAAAACATTGTTAAATCGTTCATTTGATGGATTAAGATTTCTATCAACACAACCGAAAATTACTACACATTATACAATACATCCACGTGAACAGGATCCAAGATGGAAAGATATTGATATGGAACGTGCCGCT
Source organism: Dermatophagoides pteronyssinus (assembly GCF_027571235.1). Lineage (NCBI taxonomy): Eukaryota > Metazoa > Arthropoda > Arachnida > Sarcoptiformes > Pyroglyphidae > Dermatophagoides > Dermatophagoides pteronyssinus. The sequence continues at coordinate 1,156,980 of NW_027461537.1, forward strand.
GATGAAACCGATGTATGTTTGTATTTTTTATTCCAAACATTATCAATGTAATTAATTTTTTTGGAATAAGTAAAAAATTTAATTAATATCCTTCAAATATATAGGTTGTCATCGTTGGTGGCGGTCCGGCTGGTCTAAGCGCAGCAATTCAATTAAGAAAACATGCCATTGCTAATGATAAAGAATTAAAAGTAACATTAGTGGAAAAAGGTTCTCAAATTGGAATGCATATATTATCCGGTGCCTGTATTGAAACACGTGCCTTAGATGAATTGATTCCGGATTGGAAAGAAAAAGATGCTCCATTAAAAACTCCTGTAACTGAAGATGCTTTTGGAATACTTACAAAAACGGGTCGTATACCCGTTCCAATTTTGAAAGGAATGCCATTACATAATCATGGAAATTATGTTGTTCGATTAGGTCATGTTGTTGAATGGCTAGGTGCACAAGCTGAAGAATTAGGAGTTGAAATATATCCTGGTTATGCAGCTGCTGAAATCCTATATGATGGTGATAAAGTTTGTGGTATTGCTACTAATGATGTTGGTATCGCTAAAGATGGTTCACCAAAAGATTCATTTGAACGTGGAATGGAATTACGTGCTAAATGTACAATTTTTTCCGAAGGATGTCATGGTCATCTATCCAAGCAACTTATTCAAAAATATGATTTACGTAAAAATGCTCAACATCAAACATATGGAATCGGATTGAAAGAACTTTGGGAAATCGATCCATCATTACATCGACCCGGACGTATTGAACATACTATTGGATGGCCATTAAATTATAAAACCTATGGTGGTTCGTTTTTATATCATTTGGCAGAAGAAACGCCATTAATAGCTGTTGGTTTTGTTGTTGGTCTTGACTATCAAAATCCATACCTATCACCATTTAAAGAATTTCAACGATTCAAATTACATCCATCGGTTAGAAAATATTTTGAAACTGGTAAACGTATCGCATACGGTGCACGAGCTTTGAATGAAGGCGGTTTTCAATCGATTCCAAAATTAACATTCCCTGGTGGATGTATGATCGGTTGTAGTCCAGGATTTTTAAACACACCGAAAATCAAAGGAACCCATAATGCAATGAAAAGTGGAATGTTAGCTGCAGATGCTATCTATCAGGCATTTGAACGTGATGAACTAGTACATGGATTCGAACCTGTTGAATATGAAAAATCATTGAAAAATAGTTGGGTATGGAAAGAATTGAAAGCTGCACGAAATGTACGACCATCATTTGATACATCATTAGGAATGTATGGTGGTTTAGCCTATACTGGGTTATTTTATGTTGCACTTCGTGGTATGGAACCATGGACATTCAAACATGGACCACCAGATTCACAGCATCTAAAACCGGCAAAAGAATGTCAGCCAATTGAATATCCAAAACCTGATAATCAGATTACATTCGATCTATTATCATCGGTTGCATTAACAAATACTAATCATGAAGCCGATCAACCAGCTCATCTAACATTAAAAGATGATAGTAAACCAGTTGAAAGAAATCTAAAAATATATGATGGTCCTGAACAACGATTCTGTCCGGCTGGTGTTTATGAATATATTAAAACCGATTCTGGTGATGATCGATTACAGATTAATGCACAAAATTGTATTCATTGTAAAACATGTGATATAAAAGATCCATCACAGAATATTAATTGGGTTACACCGGAAGGTGCCGGTGGTCCTGCTTATAATGGAATGTAAACATTAAAAGTAAATGACATTATAATAATTGAATAAATCAAAAACGAATGTGCTTGTAAATAGATGAAATAAAAATGAATAAAATTCAAAATTAAAAAACTCTACATTTTTCTTTTTGATCAATTCTATTAACAAAAGTTGAAGACGAATAACCAAAGTCAGGCTAAAAATATCAATGGCAGCTACCCTGTAAAGTCGAATACAAGTCGCGCAACAGGCTTGGCTGGTATCATTCGAAATATGCACACATAAATTGAAATTCCATAAAAAATGACGAGCATGCGCTTGTTTTCGCAAGAAGTTAAAAAAAAATTTCTTTAAAAAAATGGCCACCCTTATTCCTTCTTGTTCTGTGTGTGTGTGTGCATTGGAACTTGGTAAGTTTTTTTCTTTTATCACAATTGTGTGTTGGTTTGGATACAAGTCACTCGCGTAACTAAGACTACTCTTCCATTGTATTTAATAGATAGTGAGCCAAGTGTGTGTTTTCTTCTGTACTATTATTATTGTTTTTCTGGATCAACAACAATTTTGTTGTGTTTTGTTTTGATGTCAAATTGAATTTCGAAATGATAACTACAATGTTCAATTGTTTCTCTTGTTTTGATAATGAAATCTAATCCATTATTGATGTTTAATTGTTTTTTGATTTAATTATTTTGAAAATGGGTAAGTTTTTCTTTTTGTTTTGTTTTGAAATTATTTGCGACAAACTTTTTTTCCATAATATTTTGTTTCATTTTCGATTCAATACTTTTTAAAAATATAATTAGTTGCTACAAAATGTCGTTGTCGTTATCAAGAATGTTCGGATCGTTCATTAGATTATGGTACATGTCATCTAAAACCGGGAGGATATTGTTTTACATTTTTCGAAGAAATTATTGACGAAGGTGGCCTTACACATTCGATCGAAAAAAGATACGGCTGTTTTGAACCAGGTGATGGAACTTTATTTCAGGTTCGTTTTACATGTTGTTTTCGGTTTTTTTTGAAAATTTTTTTTCGATTGATTATAATTTTTATTCATATAAAATAGTGTAAAGGATATTTATCACCTCATGCTGTATTTAAAAATATTTCCTGCTGTAATTCACATGATTATTGTAATGATCATCTATTTACACAAATCAATGATGGAGAAATTGTATATGAAGAAAAATTTTCCCTTCCTGACAATTCATGGATCTATATTGCTGCTGCTTCATCGGCCATTATTTTTTTAATTATGGCTATGGTCATGTTTATTAAATATAAAAAATATTTGTAAGTTCTAATTTCTGATGATGTTTACTTTTAATCTGTTAAATTTTCTTATATGATTATAATAATATTATATCCACATATACAGGCAAAAGAAATCAAAAGAATTTCAAAAAAATGATTCCTTTTCACAAAAACTTTTATTATCACCACAATTTGCTGCAGCTTATTCAACACCAACATATTTGAATATCAGTAGCAATGTTAGCGATTATAGTGGCGGAAGTAGTGGTGTATTTATCAAATATCCATCGATAAATACAAGCCAAAATATCAGCAACTATACGATGGAATCTAATCTTCCATCATATCATTTCCTTTCATCTGTAGCATCAAATACAACATCATCATTTATGAGTGAAAACACACAGCAAACGGTTTTATCATCACAAAAATTATCGAGTTCATTGCCACCTGTTACTGAAGATTCAATTACTTCTGGTTCCGGTTCGGGAGTACCTCGTATGATTCAATCAACAATCGCAATGCAAATTGATCTGAAACGAATGATTGGCGAAGGACGATTTGGACGTGTTTTTCACGGTGTTCGACATTGTGAACATTATGCTGTCAAGATATTCTTTTCAAGACATGAAGCTTCTTGGAAACGTGAAGTCGATATCTATCAGGGTACAATCATGCGACATGAAAATATTGTCACATTTTTGGCTGCTGATATTATCTCAAATAATGGTTTCACTCAATTATGGTTGGTAACCGAATATCATGAGCTTGGTTCATTATTCGATTATTTGAATCGAAATCCAATCAAAAACGTACAACAAATGATAAGTCTAATGCGTTCAATAATTTTTGGTCTGTCACATTTACATTTGGAAGTAATTGGAACACAAGGAAAACCAAGTATTGCACATCGAGATATTAAATCGAAAAATATCCTAATGAAATCCGACTATTCTTGTTGCATTTCGGATTTTGCTTCGGCTACAACTAAATCACTAAATGATTCGCGAATTTCGTCTAGATCTGATATACCATGCTTTGGAACCGTCCGTTACATGGCTCCAGAGATTCTTAATCATACAATCAATATGGACCAATTCGAAGAATTTGTCTATGCTGATATGTAAGTATTCATTGATGAACTTGATTGTTTTACTCTAAATCTTTTCTAACATTTTAAATAGTTATTCACTCGGATTGGTTTACTGGGAAATTTTTAATCGTCTTCAATCGATTGATGGAAAGGTTAATTGTTATAGCAAGCCATATCATGAATACTTACCGGATGAACCTTCATTTGATGATTTATATCAAACTGTGTGTGTTCAGAAACTTCGACCTTCAATCAGTCCTCAATTAATAACTGCCGAAAATCCGGTAAAATTGAATTTTATTATCATTTTTTTTCATTCAAATCATTAATGAATATATTTTTTCAGATCCTTTTCCAAACAATCAATTTAATCCGTGAATGTTTGACCGAAAATCGTTTAGCACGACTGACATCATTGCGTATAAAAAAGACCATAATTGATCTCCAACGTGACATTCAACACTGATAATCTGGACAATTGAAATATGAATTCATTATTACTATATATAATTTTTCATTTATTTACAACACATTTATCATGTAATTTTTTCTCATTATCCATATAAGTCTTTAGATATAAAATTTTGAATAAACTATTTTTCTATCCATTCAAAAAAAATATTCATTCACACTGCCATCTGTTAATAATTTAGCTAAATTATCATGATTGTTGTGTTTTCCAAAAAAAAAGAACTGTTCGACATCAATAATCGATTCAATAAAAAAAAGATTATTCTTACAAATATCAATCGAACATATGTATGTTTTTCGGATTCCATTTTATTTTACTTTCAACATCATTGTCATCATTATTGAACAGCAATGTGTTCATCAATCATCGATGATAGTCGATTGTTTTTCATCTTCACTAACCTCATTCCGATTCGAAGATCGCGATATTGTTTTCAAAGAAACCATTACCGGTTTAGTGGAAAAAGAAAATTTTACATATTTTTTTATGGATAGTGAAAATGATATATTGCTCAATTTAACATCCATTGTTGGTGATTGTGATCTATATGTGAGTCAATCATCATCGCCAAATCAAGCGCCCCAAAAACCAAATACTTTCGATATTTATAGCTATGATCTACATAGTGCTACCTGTGGACAGGATATCGTTTATATTGATAACTATATTCGCCGTCCATTTTGCATAGGAATCTATGCTCATTTTACATATGATGTTTGCCGCTATCAATTAACAGTGATTGGCTATGAACTATTAAATAATTCGATGTCAAATTATTTCGGCAAACGTTTCGAAGATTTTACAGATAATTCTATTGAGATGTCCAGTCAGAATGATCGTCAACAATTCACTGATAATGGTCGTTTTGATGAAGACAACAATCGTCGCATCGGCGATGATGACGACGACAATGAAGATGAAAAATTTGATAGTTTTACACATGCCTTTTTGAATATTCTTTTGGAATTTGTTGCATTTTTCCTTGATATAATAATATTTTAATGAAAATAAACATAAATCTTGTCATTTTAACATCGTTCAAAAACCTTATAAAGTTCGGTAACATTAGCTATTACATAAATTGTACCCTCAGATAAAGATTTGGTTGGTGATAGTAATTTCTTATATCTTGAATAGATTTGAGTTTCGACAAGATCAGACCAGGCACGAAATTCAACATCGTTTTTATTTGATAAAGATGGAGCATAACTATAGAATCGAGCCAATTCTTGTCCCAATGTTTTGAAACAATTTTTTTCTTGCTTCCAATCGACGTTTGTAGCCAAACCATGAATAAACTCTGGCAGATAGATATAATTTGGTTCATATTTCGCAATCATCACAGGCAATGATTCAATGGTGGCATCATCCTTATTGATTCTTATGGAGAAATAATCATCGAGCATTTCATATTTACTAATGAGAGTTTGAACCATTTTTTCAATGGCAGCTGTACAATCAGTATCTATGCTAGGAGGATTCACTTCAAGATATGTCGATAATAATGTTCGAATCGATAAAGGTTGCTTGAAACGAAAATAATCGAAATTTCCAAATTCGATTAGATAAATTTGATAGAATAATTCACGATTCAAGTTGGGCATATTCAACATGATCAAATCAAGCTCATGCTGAATTAAAAGAAAATTTTCGTCAAGACAACCAACATAGGTTGATTCTGCTAACATTTCGACTAGATCCAGATCGATCGTTTCTCTAAAATCCTTCATCAGTTTGTCTAAACTCCTAAAAATAGAAATAATGGTGTTAGTTTTTTTTAAATATTAATAATAGTAATTACGTCAGTTCAATTCGACGTCTTCGTCGCGACCCATGTTCGGAAACTTCTCTTTGTAAATAGCTTTGCATGCGCTGAATTGCTGAATCGATTCTACAAATTCGATTTGGTTTGGATGATTTGGGTTTTGATACCGGTCGTGGCAGTGTTTCAATATCTTTTACTGGGATATCTTCGCATTTGTTATCAATCGGTAGCATTTGAGAAGATTGTTGGGAATTATCGATCCTTTCGGATGGAAAGTTTGATTTTTTAGATTGATCCAATGATTTGATTGACCAAGTAGAAATTTTCGATGTATCAGCCAATTCAACATTATCTACTTGTTTTCTACCATTATCAATATTCTGACTTCGAACAAAGGAAATGTCCATATGGGCACCAGATGTATTCTTTATTACATCATTTTCTGGTTTGTTTTCTAATTTCCCACGAATAAATTCAATGATTTTCGAAATAATTTCATTGTCATGAAGAAAACAGACTTCATTTTTGTTTGGATGGATATTGACATCGATATTTTTAGGATTAATTTCAATCCAAATAATCACAAATGGGTGGCCATCGGTCATCAAGAATTCTTTGTACAAATCTTTTATTGATTTTTTCAATGGTTCACATTCAACTAATCTTGAGTTGATGGCCAAAATGAACGTGAATCGTTTGAGACTGATATTTTGTTTGGTGAAATAACCATGGACTTTAAATTTCATTTTTTCATCATCGATATCCATCGATATGAGATTCGATGAAATTTTCTTTCCGAATATTTGATCGATATTTTGAAACAAAGTAGCCGATGGTTTAGTATTCAAAACATGGCTATTTTCATCATATTTTTTAAAGATGAAGCCACATTTTTCAGAAAAAATTAGTGAATATCGAACAATCAAATCCTGTACAAAATTATATTCCTGATTTTCGCTTGAAAGTGCAGCCTTTCTGGTTGGCATATTGTAGAAAATGTTATTCACTTGAATTAATGTACCATCATTAGCCGCAATCGGAACTATGGGGGATGATGAATTCTTCAAATGACCATCTACGTACTCGGCTTTAAAGGCACACATTGAATCTTTTGTCTTACTTATGATAGTAACTTGAGCAACAACAGCTACCGATGCCAAGGCTTCACCACGAAATCCAAAAGTGGATAGTGAATTAAAATCATCAAGACTTTTGAGTTTTGATGTGGTGAATCGATCACACACAATTCTGAGATCTTCTTTCTATCGAAAAGAAGAATTATCTTGAAATTACAACAACATTTTGATTTCCAAATCTCTTACATTAATACCGCAGCCATTGTCTTGAATCTGGATCAGATCTAATCCACCATTTTTCAATGTAATCGTTATCATTGTGGCGCCAGCATCTAAACTATTTTCAACCAATTCTTTTACAACATTCAATGGTCGATGAATAACTTCACCAGCGCAAATTTTCCTAACAAGATCATCATTAAGTTTATTTATCACACGAAGAGATGATTTTTGATTGTCCATAATTTTACCGTAATTTTAGCGAAAAAGAAAGAATTCGAATCATTCGATTTGCAACAAATTTTTATGGAAACTTTCCCATGTAAGAAAAGTCGGCTTTTCCCGTGAAATTTTTTCCAAAACACATCATCGTTTAGGTATGAAATTTTTGTTGTTGTTATTGTTGATATAAACGAAAATAAAATAAAAACAACAAATTCTAAATATCTCGTGTTTTTTTTCTGCAATGATCATAATCGTATCGGATTAATATCGAATTGATTAATCGATATTAAAATAATATGTATTCTACAATAATTAAATAAATCAAAATAAAATCGAATGATTTTGTAATTGGAAAACAGCGACATTTTTTAATGTGAAAAATTAATAAAATAAATTAGTGAAATTGGATCACAAATATTGGATCAATTTATATCGAAAATTTGTTTTTTTAAATAAATGCTTTTCATCTGAAAATCAATCATCAATTGATGTACATGTTTGATTAATCATATCCTCATACACTGCAATATAATCAAAAAAAAAAAAACCATAACACATCCAATGATCAATGATGCATATCGATAAAGTTTATTAAACATCAAAATTTTTTGTTTATATTATTGTTTCGAATTCTAATCGATCGATTAATGTGAACGATAATTAATTTGAAAAAATTCAAATTTAATTTTTTTTTTATCGTTGTTCAGATTCAACCAGCCTGAATGGTAATTTTTTTTTGGAAAAATCAAGAATTCCTGATAAATTATCTACCACTTATTCATACGCACATAGTTGATTTCAAGTTAATCTTTATATTCGACCAATTTTTTTTCAAATTTTCACCGTCATTTATGATCATTATCACCAAAAAATCATTAATGTAAATTACACATATTAGTCGTCTACATTTTGTTGTTGTTGATCATCTCATCTTACAATTTTTTTAAATTTATTTATTATTGTGTCGCTGTTAAGTTTACATCGTCATAATCATATTTTTATTGTGTTTTCAACAAATTGAATCTAAACTGTAGTCGTCATCATTTATTCGTGTGATTTTTTTCTTGAAAAATCATCATCATTAACCATTAACATACACCTACATCATTTGGATAGAGCTTTTTTCTTAAATTATTTTCATCATTGATCAATCAATCATTTCATCGATTCATTGGATGAACATTATTTTTGTATGCTTAAATTAGCAACAAAACGCCAAACAAAATCATATACTTATCATCGAATCAATTCCTATCATCCAACATCATTATCATCATCTAAAATGTTTAACTCCTATGTTATTCTGACCTTATTGGTCTTCATCAATCTTATCAATTATATGGATCGATTCACTATAGCCGGTGTTTTAGATGATATTCAAAAATATTTTGATATCAATGATGCTATCGGTGGTCTATTACAAACATCATTTATTGTTTCCTATATGATATTCTCACCGTTATTTGGATTTCTTGGTGATCGATATTCAAGAAAATATATAATCATATTTGGCGTAACATTTTGGTCAACAATGACATTAGCATCATCTTTTGTTCAACCACATCATACTTATTTATTTTTCTTATTTCGTGCCTTAGTTGGTATTGGTGAAGCGAGTTATGCTACTGTTGCTCCAACATTAATTGCCGATCTATTTATCGGTAATAAACGCTCAACAATGTTGGCAGTTTTTTATTTCGCAATACCTGTTGGTTCCGGTCTTGGATATATTGTCGGCATTCTAATGTCAGAAGCATTTGGTCATTGGACATGGGCTCTTCGTTTTACACCTCTTTTCGGAATACTTTCGACTTTCGGTTTTTTGTTCGTAATCGAACCTGTACGTGGTGCTGTTGAACAAGCAAATTTTAATCGTCCTGAACCTGATACAAATAATGAAAATTCATTTGGTTCAATAATCCAAAGTTTAACCAAAGATATCAAGTATTTAAAATCGATACCAACATATCTACTTACAACTTTTGGTTTTACTTGTGTGTGTTTTTCAGTCGGTGCCATTTCATGGTGGGCACCAACGTTCATGCAGACTGCCAATGTTGATACATCAAAAGAAAAGTATTATTCGATGTTAATTCGAGTGGAAAAAATTTCTAAATTTCAATTTTTTTTACAGAATCGGTTTGATATTTGGTGTCATTGCCTGCTTGGGTGGATTATCTGGTGTTCTAATCGGCTATTCAAGTTCACGTTATTTCCGTTCCATATATCCTTACGCTGATTCATGGGTTTGTGCAATCGGTGTTGCCCTATCAATTCCATGTATTTTGTTGAGCATCGCTCTTGCCCGTCAATCACCCACTATTTCTTGGTTTGCCATTTTTTTAGGCGTCACTTTCTTATCGACCAATTGGTCGGTAGTTGTTGACATTCTATTGTATGTGATCATACCACAACGTCGTTCGACTGCTCAATCACTTCAGATTCTTACTTCACACATTCTTGGCGATGCTTCCAGTCCATTCATAATCGGAGCGGTAATTTTTTTTTAATTTTTATCTTAATCTCATTTTTTCTTAAAATAACATTTCCTTTTACACCAATCACAGATATCTGATGCGTTTAATTCAAATGATGATAAATTTCGTAGTCTTTCGTTTGCGCTCTATTTAACACCTATCATACTTGTATTTGGAGTTTTATTTTTTGGGCTGAGTGCAAAATTCATATTAAAAGATGAACAACGATGTAAACAAATGATCTCAAAAGGTGATGGTGGCTCTGGTATGGAAAGTTCAACCAATTCAGAAAGTAATTATGGTATTGATCTTGCTAATAATATTTTTAGCAAAAATAGTTTTACTGATGCTAATGATAATATAATGAAATTTCCAAATCAACAGACTGATATAGGAACTCGAAAAAATCAAGTTGATATCGGTTTTATTAATAATCTTTATCAATATAATAATGATGATTGATTTTTATTGCATTGAAGAATTTTGAAGAATTTAAAACTATCATTCTATCTATTTTAAAAACCAAAATCTGAAAGTCAAGAGAACAAAAAAAAGAAAAACAAATTTTTTTAATTTTGCCAATTTTTTTTATTAATTTTTATCAATTTGAATAAATAAACAATTACTAATTCAATTTTTTTCCTTTTTTATCATTTGACAATCCTCTTTTCCTCATTCATAGATACGCCAAATCTTCAAGACGATCGTCGTGTGCCATTCCTACAAAGTGAATCCAGTCATAATCTTATTCATAATAACGTGACTAATTCCATTATACATCAACGCTCATTATCATAGTTTGAATTTAGTTTTCCATCCATCGATCATCCATTTATAATCATTCATTCATTCATTCATAAAATCATTAATTTTTTCTATTTGTATTTATCTGTAAAACTTGAATATTTTTAACAAAAAAAAATTTGATATTCAGCCTACATAACAGAAGCAGAAACTTTTACAAAAATATTTAGTAAAACAATTTTGATTGATATAAAATCAGCATTAATTATTAATTATACATTGTAATAAAATGATAAATTTAAATCAAAAATTTTGTTTACACTTTCATTACTTGGATTATAAAGATATGCAAAATTATTGAAAATTTATGGCCAAATTAATAAATAATTGTAAATGGCCATCATATTAATGATTTGGAAATATATTAAACAACAAATTATTGCTCTTTTGTTAAAACAGCCCGGCTAATCTTACGGGTAATCCGTTTAATCGGTGTGATTAAGTTTTTGTTTTTGATTTTTTGATAAACAACCAAACCGGTTGTAGCTAGATTACCCAATGAAATGACCAGATACATGAAACATACAACAGGTACTTGCCATTCAGTACATTCAGGATCATACATGAACATATGATATAATGTATAAAATATATAAAATTGAAGACAATAACCAATGAATAAGAATGGTAGAAGAAAACTTAAACCTTTCCACATCCATGAATGAAATCCATGTATGGTAATATCCATAGAATAACGTTCACCTAATGCTCGAAGTCGATAAAGACAACCATATTGATAATAATATTGCAGAAATTGTAGAAAACTAGTGTAACAGATATATGTTAAGAATTGAAGACGAAATTTTTTATAACTGTAACCATCTGGCCATACAACCAAAACGCCAGTTGTTATCGATGTAAGAAAATGGATAACTCGCCACCAACCTTTAATACGAGAACCGTTCACAACCAAAATGCTTTCACGAATGGTTAATGTACAATGATACCAGACCAACATGAAATGCAGAAGCGAATCTAAAGCCCTTTTCAATCAATTAGTTGAAATATGATAACATCGAACATAAAAACGAACCTGAATTCGGCAAAAATGTTAATGAAACTGGTGATTAACAAGACAGATGTAACTGATAACTTAAAACGTTCATATTGTTCTTTATAATCAAATTGTTGTCGACGATCTAGAAGATTAACATTTATTGAACCAAGTACAAGATTCAGATAAAATCCATTAGATTTTGGCAGCGTATCTTCAATCTCTTTAACTTGATTGGTTTTTTGTTCGATACGTTTGAATATTTTTGACAATTCCTCATTATCATTGGCATAGGATTTATATCTGAAATATGTGAAACATAAAAACAATAATCATTTTAATTATGGTTATCCATTTTAATCATACCTTTTTAATTGATCATTAATCTGTGAAAGACGATATTTTTGATGTTTAATCTCTTTGAAACAATCATTTTGATTTTTGAGCATTTCATTTAGACTTTTAAAATAAGCACGATTCGCATAATCAAGACGTTGAAATTCCGAATCTAATAAGTCTAAATCATCGCTACTTGTTTTCAATATTTCGGGCAAATCCATTATTAGTATTGTTGATTTTTTTTATGGTAACAAAAAAAACAGTGATAAATATGCGATATTCAAATATCAATCAGACAAGAATGGTTATTTAGATTAATTATTATTGAAAATATTGAATATTTTTATTCGAATCGATCATGATCATTGGATTCAGGTACAATAAATATTGTGAGCTGAGCATCAAAAATAACGAAATACAAACGTCCAAATGTACCGAATTTCAGTAATGATGATAATCAAATAAATTGATTATGAGGCTGTCATTTATACAAACAAAATGTTGGATGTTGTTTTTTTTGTAAGTTGTTTTGCAAATTAATCGACAATTTGCAGATCCTTCATTCATCAATTCAATCATCGAATGATGAGTTTCAACCATTGCACATGCGGCAATAATTTTGCTGGAAATTTTTTTCCGAAATACAATTCGAAACCAGAAAAATTTTCCTCTCAAATTGCCATATCAAGACATTTTTTTTTAGTATCAATCAATCAAAAATTTATCTCACAAAAAAATAACATAAAATACATTTCAAATTAAGAATTGATATAATTGATAATGTTTATCATCATCATTTCCGTCATAATTGTTAGCCAAAATATGATGATTAGCTAGAATACAAGATGGCGCAATTAACTGATAAATTTGATTTTCAAAAATACGCTTTTCCCGAAATTCCGGCTTCGTCAATCGTATAAAATTAATTGTTATTTTTTTTCTAATTTTTTCTATTTGCACCATCATTATTGTTATAGATGACATCGACAATTGTTCCATTTTTGATCTTTGTTTTTTTTTCTCAACACTGTCATTAAACAATTTGAATTTTTACTAAAAATTTTAATAACAAAACAGAAAAAAACACATTATATTGTAGTGCGTAAATGTACGAATAAGATTCACTTTTCGTGCACGAAATAAACTCGTTTGTATTCCTTTCTTACTTTTTCCAAAATTTATTTATTCAAAAGAAGTGTAATAAAAATGAAAATATTCAAAATGATCCAGGATTGACCATCATTATCATTATTATAATCATGATTGTTGTTATTGTTTATTTGATTTCATAAGAATAAAAACGAACAAACAAACAACAATAATGTATTTGATCTAATTTTTTTTCTTCACAAAAAAATTATCCATTTATTTTCTCCTTAGTTTTCAACAAAATCTATTGAATATTATTTGTTATAATTCTGAAATTCCAGAATTTCGACTTAAAAAGTCATGAAACATTAAAAAATGAATGAAGAAAAAAAACCGGTAAAACAACTCTATTAATTCGGTTTCGATTTTCATCATTGAAAAAATGACACCATCCTCAAACACTTCTATTGTCAAATGATGATGATCATCATTATTACCATTATCATCAATGTCATAATGATGATGAGCACTTTTTTTCATCCATTTCTATATAGATTTTGGTGCTACTTTAATAACACAATCGTGATGATTATTTTCTTAGAAATTTCTTTTTTTTGGAAATATTTTTTCCGCTTTACCTCCCTCGCGACCGTAAGATGTATCAATGTTATATTATTGATTAAATAAAATCAAGTTTTTTTGGAAAAAAATTTATTGAAAATTACTTATCTTGAAATGAAATTATAATTTCAAAAAATTTGCCATTCAAAATTAATGGTCGGTGTGTGTAAGTAAGTGTGTGCGTGGGTAGATGAATCATGGATGATAATCAATCATACAATTCAATTATTGATTGGATCGATTTTAGATGGAAAAATTGTTGATCCAATTTCTATCTTTTTAAATTACAATCTCTGTTATCTTTCAAATCATTGAATCCTGTATTTGATCATCATCATTATTATCATCATCCAAAACAAGCGGATATATCGTCTTGAATATAATGAGATTGTATAAGTGGTCTTGGTCCATCTTGTTGTTGTAGTCACACCGAACATGCATTTTAATGATGATTTCACCTGTATGTTTTTTTTTGTCGCTGGTGATTGGTGGCATTCAGATTCAATGCTTCTTCTTGTTGCATTTCTTTTTTTCTTCAGCTTCTTCAAAAAAAAATTCAAGATTTTAATTTTCATCATCATCATCAGGTCTATATTCAATTGTTTTTCATACTTCTTCTTTTTTTTGTTCGTTGTTTTTTGTCTCTTTCGATTCATTGAATTGCATTTCGTCCGTCCATTCTTTTCTTGATTTGAAATTTTGTCTGTCTGTTCTATTCAATCGCATCTATAGAAAAGACAGATGTAAAAAAATCGAGAAAACAAAAAAAAACGAAGGTAAATCTTTGAAAAGAGAAAGAGAGATGATAGTTTTGTCCCTATGAAACAAAATGAATGAATGAATGAATGAATAAGAAGAACCTGAACTCCATTGCATTTGATGAAATCAATGTTTATGGTGTTTTGTATTGTATCTTGTAGTCCAGTTATAACTTTCTATAACTTTATATATTCATTCTATGTTATATTGTAGTCGATCGTGGTAGCCGTCTTAGTATCATCATCATCATCATCATCAGCTGCATCGATCAGGTAATTTTCAGTTTCTGTTCAGATGTTGTTGTTGTTTTTGTGCCAGTTTTTTTTTAAGAAAAATATTTCTTGTTCATAATTTTCAACTATAGTGTTGCCTGTTGTGTTTGGATTGCATTCAACACGGGATCTTGTTGTTGTTGTTGTTCCGGTTTTCGGTTTCTCTTTTTTTTCAAGCTTCAACCTGTTACAACAGCTTGTTCCACGGATGGAAATAATTTTCATTTCTTTTTTTTCGATATTAATAACTTTTGAAAGATTTTTTGATATCAAATGTAAGTGAATGCTAAAAAAAGAGAAAGAGAAAACATTTTCTCATCATAAATGTTGGTCGATCGTTGTTTGATCGGGTTTTGTTATGGTCAACGGATATTTTTTGTTGTTGTTGTTTTGTTTAGTTGGTCCAGCTAAGATCAACATTGTGTATTTGTTGTGTGTGTGTCTGTGTTTGTGATATATCCCGATTGATTGATTCGGGATTATTTTCGGTTATTTTTAAATTTTAAAATCCAAAAATGATGATGATGACAGTTATATAATTATATTTTAACCGGTGACCGTTATTTTTTCTACTATATTCCATATTGATTTGCAACAAATAACAACTGCCAACTTTTTTTTCGGATTCATTCTTCGATTCAAAACTGCCGATTAAAATATGTGAAAATTTTTTTAAAAATTTAAATTATATGAATTCAACAACCACCGAAAACGATCAACCAATTTTTTTTCTAGCTCAACAAAATCGTTACAATTATTTCGTTCATTTGAATTAATCTGATTCAGGTATGTTTCAGTCAACAATATTTTCATTATCGTTTATTATCTGGTTCAAGATCCTGGTATTAGAGAGAGAGAAAGAGAAAAAAATTTATGTTTTATTCATCGGAAAAATTCTTCTTATTCTGATCATCATATAAGTCATAAATGATCAAAATCAAAAAAAAAGCCGATCAGACCTATTAAAATAATAATAATAATGATGCATATTTAAATTTAAACTTGCCTTATTATACGGAGATCAAATTGATCAAATTTTACATCTTTAAATGTATTCGGTTTTTGTTTTTTGTTTTGGAAAAACAAAAATCATGAACATCATGAACATCATTATCAATAAAAATGTAAAACAAAACTTTGAATTTTTATTTTTTCCGATCATTTAGTTCAAATTAATATGTTACTATGTTGGCCATGATCATATAGGATGTTTATACTTATCACACACACCCGAACCTTGTTGTTGTTCGTTCGTTCGTTCGTTAGTTAATTTAAAATTCACCTTTTTCCTTTCATTTGTTACATTTTTGTTTTTTTCTCTTCACCTTTCTCCTAAATATCGATGTCGATTTCTTTCAATTCAATTCATTTTCTTTAATGAATGAATGAATGAATGAATGAATGGTTAAATATGTTAGAATTTGGCAGCTTAGATAAATCAAATCAACTTTTCAATCATTTATTTATGCTGTTGTTGTTGTTGTTGTTGTTGTTTTTAACTTGTTACTTACCTAAGTAATTACCTTTATTTACAAATATAAATTGCTAGGATATTTATGCTGAACATATAATTGAATGAATTTGATAAATTTTTCTATAACATTAGGTCACTAGGTTTTTCTTTTTTTTAAAAAAAATTAGGGTGAAAATTCATTAAAAAAACTTATTGAATTTCACTTTTTCAAAAATGAAATGATAAAAAAAAACTAAAGAATAAAGTTTACCTATTAACAAAACTAATGTGTTGGATAAAAACAATACTTTGTTGTTTGCCATTATCATTTGTTGATTATTCTTTTTTTTCAATTAAATTTTATTTTGATTTTTTTTTTAAATTAATCAAGATTTGAAATGAAATTTGTGTGCATGAACTTTTCTTTTTGTTCTTTGTCTTTATTTTTCATTGTTTCATTTTGCTATCAGTGAAATATACATCCTTTATGAACATTTTGTTCGACTAATGTTAAAATAAGATTGCAATGTTGAGATTTGTAGTTCATCAATCCATTGCATATAAACAAAACAGAAAAAGAAGCAGATCCAATTGATGCGGATAATGATCTCGACGGGTAAAACAAAAATCTCATCGTATAATGTGCACTGTAATCATTCATTTTGATATTTCATATTTTTTTTTCGTATCATGACGGATATTCCATCATTATGTTTCTCTTGTGAAATGAAACAAAATTAGGATGAGATCATCAAGATTAATTTTCTCATCTTCATAATGTTTATGATGATGATGACCCGAATTTTTGGTGAAAGAAAAAAAACAGCTTTCAAAATCTTTAATTATTCGATCAAGTTGGGAGTTGTTAAATAGTTTTAAGAGGAAAGATAAATTAACAAAAAATTATCATCGATAAATCATTGATCGAGTCTTAAACAATGAAACAGAACAAAGCAAAAACGAAAGTAAATTTTACTTATCATGATATTTTTTTTTATTTCGTTAAAAAAAATTGTGTCACAAATTAAAACGAACAATTCGAACGTTTAAAACATTCGAAATGGAGGTGTTCACAAATGCTGTTCAGTTTTTTTTTCATTAGCATTGTGTTGTTCCGGTTCATTGTTTTGTTTTTTTGTTAATTAGTCATCATCATTGATTTCAAATAACCTTGATTCAGTTTTTTTTCTCTCTTAATTTCTCAAAACTTTGAATCAATAACGGAAGAATATGCAAAAAAAAAATTACATTAATAGAATAAATATTTGAAGGATTTTTTCCCCTTATTTCATGTTGTTCATCATATTGATCATTATCAAAAAATTGGTGCGATGGCGTTAATTTTGGTAACAAATTCGTGTGTGTGTGGAGGAAGAGGTTCAGGGTTAACTGAATTATTTTTCTGTCTCTTTTAATTATATAAAAAAAAGATCATGATCATTGAGAAATGCTAAAAATGTCGTCAATATAAATACGATATTTTGGTCATTCCATTCATAGGAATTCTAAAAAAATGACTAATAAAAACAACAAACGAAAACGATCGAAACATTGAAAAAAAAAAGAAATCCTTGAGATCATCATACCAAATTTGGATTTGATCAGCAAAAAAATGAAAAATCAAATTTATATTTGAAATATTTACGTAGGACAAATAGAAATTTTCTATGTTTTTTTTGTGTGTGTGTATCCAATCCCAAATACGTCGATTGATTCAGTCAATGGTGTCAGTCCAAATTTATCCAATAAAACAAACATTGAATGAAGAAAACAAAACAAAAAATAAAGTTTGCAAAATGAATTATTTGAACAGTTTTTGATGTTTGTTTTTATTGATTTTTAATAAAATTTTGAAATTTTTTTTTTTTGATTTAAAAAACTACAAAATGATATAATTTTATAAAAAAACTATTTAAAATCCAATTTAATCAATCAAAAATGTTCATATTCTTCATGCGTTTGTATGCGGAGACCAAGTAAGGACCGTGATGGCTTGCAAAAAAAGAAAAAGATTCTCAATCAACAAGTTAGTCGAAATGATTGATTGATCAAAAAAGATGATTATGATTATGATGATCATCATCATGGGTGGTGATGGTCATATTTTTCATCAAAATTTTATAAATTATAATCAATTTTCGATCGATTATTTTGTTAAATCAAAATTATTATCAATTTTTTCTCAATAATTTAATTCAATTATCGAAATTTTTTTCTTTTTCAAATTTCGATTACGATGATGATGATGATAATGATGATTATGATGACCTTTGCTGAACTTTTTCATCATTTGTATTGGGCCAAATGATTAAATGGATGATTGATAATTATGAATGAAAAAAATAGAAAGAAAAAACAAAACAAAACAAAGAATCAAAACAAACGTTGGGTATTTTTCCTTGAAATGATCATTATTCATTATTTTAAAATGTATTTTTTTTTTGTTTTCATTTTTTAATGATTAAAATTTTTCAATTCTTTTATGATCAATACATTGGTGATCTACCAGGAAAAAAAATGATCACAGCATGTTTTGAAAATGAATGAATGAATTTTTGTTGTTGTATGTTTGATTCAACTGTTGTTTGAAGATTCAAATCTGTCCAATAATTGATTATCAAAAATAGAGAATAAAATTTGAGTGCAAAGCAAAGAAGAAGAAAAAAAATTCATATCCACAGCATGAATTTTTGCAGAATTAATCATTCATCCAATTTCATAACCAAATAACAAAAAAAAAGAAAGATACAAGAATTTCATCATTCATAATACTTTCTCCTTTTTTTGTTTCACTTTTTCATTCATTCATTTGTTTGATGAACTTTTGAATAATGAAAAAAAATCGACTTTTCATTATCACCAAAATTGTTGATCATTATCATCACACAATCAAATTATCATTGATCAGTTATTGTTTGTTCATTTTCTCGATCAATTGAAACACAATTGTATTGTATTGTTAATGTTTTTATTGTCATTATCATTCAAAAAAAAAAATTTAATGATGATGATCATATTTTCATCATTTAACATTGAATTCAATTCGATTGGCTGGTCAATGAAAGTGATCTTTTTTTCTTTTTTTGCTTACTTCTTTCGATTCCAAATAGAGACACGCACATCATACACACACACACACACACATATTAGAACATCATAAAATATTCCATGATTTCCCGTCGTAACAATTGTGTGTGTATAAGTATTGTCCATCTTTTACATCCGATAATGATGATTATTATTTGGTTGGTGTATATATAAAAAAAAATCGTGACATTCAAATCAAACAGGACATGTGTTTTTTTTGTTTTCTATTATTGTTATCGTTGCTGTTATATTGGAGAAATTTCCTTATGGAGCCTTATGTTTTCTTCTTCTTATTCAGTTTTTTTCGTTGTCAATTTTGTTGTTGTTGTTGTTGTTGTCCATCTTGACATTGATTTTGGATCGGAAAAATCATTATCATTTGGCACGATTTTTTTTTTCTCTCCCAACAATATCATAAACAACAGTGAATTGAAAAAAATTGAAAATTGAAAATCAATTCATAGATGAAAATTGAAATTATGATTATTATTAGTGAACAAAAAAAAAAAGATGATCAACAAAATGAAAAATTCATTTTTTTTGTTTTGTTTGCAATTCACATTCTAATAATAATTGTCGTCATAATTTTGTTTAAATGAAATGAAATTTTTTGCTTTTAGATACTTTCAGATATGTTGTTTGTGTTTGTGTGTGTGTGTGTGTCCACACACACCCATAGTTCCAGAATTGTTGAAATTTTCTTTTTTTTCATCTTGAAATAACATTAACAATGATAAAGAAACGAAATGTTTAGAGATTGATGGACATCATGCAAAAAACGTAAAGAAAAAGTCAAAAAAAAATTTTGTTATTTTTAGAGAAAAAAAATGAAAATAATCAATTAATTAGCTTAATTAATTGATGCACGCATAGGGTTTGTTTCATTTATCCTAATGATAATGATTATCATAATAATTATGAGTGGGAAGAATAGACACGCGACAAATTTTTGTTTTTGTTTTGTTTTGTTGTTGTTTTCATTAAAATCGATTCAGTTGATTAAAGATGATTTCGTTTATAATTTTGTAATGACTATATAGTAATTATTGCATCAGAATAATTATTTTTGTTTCATAAAACAAAATTTAAATAAATGATTAACAAACTAAACAATTTGATAAACAACAACAACAACAACATAGAAAAAACAACATCGATAAACTAATTGTAATACCGAAAATTCCTATAGGAAATCAATAGATATTGATCAAAATGAAATATATTGGGAAAAAAATGTTTGACGTTTTTCTTCCCGACAAGTGGTTTCAATCAATATATATTATTTTGGCGCCACATTATCGCGTATAATTGCGAGAAAAAAAAATGAAATAAATTTTCGCTTTTTTTTCTCCTTCTGAATCCAATGAAAATGAAGATTATTTCGAATGAAAATTTTTGTTTTTTTTTACCCATAAGATTCTTTTTCTCCCATAACACTTGTGTGAAGAGAAAATTTAGCTAGAAAAGATAATAACCTAAGAAAGGGTCAATTTCCTTTCTTTTTGTTTGTTTGTTTTCATTTCCATTTCATAGATTTTCTTCGTCTTTTTTATGATCAAAAGATAGAAAGAAAAAAAGTTGTAATGAGAATTAACCCTTTTATTTCAAGCTTGATGGTTGGGATTTGGCTGGATTTTTTATTCTCCAGTTAAATTGACTGTCATATTCATTGCTATTTGTTCTTTGTCGTTGATGTTTTAATATTTGAGGTTTATTTTTAAATTTAATTTATTTGCATCACCATCATCATCATTTTGTGACTTGAATATATACAAAAAAAACCTTAAAATATAAAGTGAAAAAAAGAGATCCTGAAGTAACTTGAAGAACAAGTGAAACATGAACCATACCTCCTTACTGATGATCTCTTTGTTTTTTTTTCTTTTCGTTTTTTTTGTTTGTTTGCTTGAACTTGAAAAAAAACATCTTAAATCAAATGAGAATTAAGTAGAAGAGAAACTGAAATTCCAAAGCTAAAAGAATCAAATAAATTGAATAGATAAAACAATGTTATTGACCGCTAAATTTTTTTTATTTTATTTACAAACATTCATCATCATAATGATAAATGTTTTTGGTCATTTTGATGGTCGAAAAAAAGAAAAATTCATAACTAATAATAGATCATTAGCAATAATTATTCAATTCTTGTGATTTTTGTTTGTGTGTGTGTGCGATCATCATCATTATATCGTTTGATAATGTGACAATTCATTATTCATCCAGAATCATGATGATAATGATGTTATATTCAAATTGAATTACTTTTCCTGATTTTTGAATTTTGACCGGTTGTAAAATTAAAAAAAAACTCGTTCATACATCATTACATAATAATTATCGCATCAATTTTTTTCGCGATCAGATTTTGTTGAGTTAAGAAAAACGAATTTGTGAAATTTTCTGTTTTTGCAACAAAAAGAAAGAAAACTCTCACCATTGATTGTGTTTGAATTGAAGAAAAAAAAAGCTCATAATACCAGAATAATCATCATCAATGGAATGATCATCATATTACTATTTCAACACCATGATCATCATCAGGTATTTTCAATGGAAAAAAAAGAAACAGCAACTACAGAAAAAAAAGAATGATGATCATTTATTGAAAGAAAATGATAGATCATTCTTTCGTGGAGGCCATGATGATGATGATGATGAGGTGATGAAGAAAGAAAAAAAGTCATTGAAAATTGTAGAATGAAGATGATGATAAGATTGTTCAAGATAGAAAAAAAAAGTCAAAACATTGATCATTTAAGGCTTTCGTAGATTATTTTCGTTTTTTATTTTCTTTAAATTTCATTTTGGCTTCGGTTCGATTCATTTATGATGATGCTGTTACAATAATGACAAATGGTAAACAGAAAAGAAATGAACGAATCTGGTAAGCCATCATTATTTAATCATTATTGTCATTATCTTCGGTATTTTTTTCTCTCTCTCTCTCTCTCTCTCTCTCTTAACATTACTATTATCTAACAATGATGATAAAATGGTGATGATCTTGAAACGAAGAGAAAAAAAAGAGAAAAGAATTTTCAGTAAATCGGGTATGAACAACAATTTTCGATTTTGATCAAAATAGAAAAATCGAATCTTGTTTGGTAATAATTTCATCTGTCAGTTTTATCTTTGTAAATTTTTTTTTCTTCTCTTCATTGTCATCATTATTCTGTGATTTTGTTAATCAAAATGAAAATCATTTTATCGATCAATCGATCGATCGATCGACCGATGATGATGATGATTATGATTGACTGACGTAAATATATGATTTGGTTTTTTTGATTTGATTTATTTTTTATTGATAACCAGCCGTTATGCAATCTATTTGAGGAATTTAATTTCATCTTTTTTATTTTGATGAGGATAATCGTTAACGACAACGATGATGATGATGATGATATTCGACATAAAAAATTCATTTGATTACGCAAAAAGAACAACGTGTTTTGTTTTACACTGTTGAAGATGAACAAAATAATGGAATGAAAGATGAACAAATCAAGTTCTTTGATTACAAAACATCAAATCTGATTGATTTTTCGTTTTTCAAAAAATGTCTAAATGTTTTAAGGAATTTTTATGGACTTGTTTGAGAATTTGATGGCCAAATGATAATGATTATCATGTCATAACGATGATGATGATGATGATGAGAATTCAGATTTCAATTTTCCGGTTGTGATCAAGATGATGATGATGATTGAGCCAATTCTAAATTCATTCGATTATAATCATTGTTATTACCAATCTACTTCAAAACGAAAGATAGAGAAAACCTAAAATAAATGAGATTAGTATGAAATTCATTTTAAATTCATCGAATGTTTTTTTCGAATCAAGATTGAAACGGATGTTTGTGTTGATTAATCAATGATAATAAAATGGTTTTTTCGCATTGGAGAAAAAAAACGAATTTATTATTCTTGTTATCAATCTTTCTTTATATGGATAACAACAACAACAATAATTTTCCACCTCTCATCACTACCTTTAGCTTTGAAAAAAATAGTCGTTGTCAAATGTAATAACTCTATTTCAAAGCTTTGATTAATATTCGAAATTTATTTTTTTGGATCAATAATGATAGCGGTAGTGATAGTAGCAATGATAAATGGCAATCATATATCATGATAATTCATTAAAACACTCATACAGGTGTTATTTAATGTTTTTATTTTTTTTGATTTCTTTGCCCAAAAAACATTACATTTGTTTGTTTGTTGTTAGTGATCAAAAAAACAACAAATGTTTGCTATCAATATTGTTGAAAGAATAAGATCTGTGATAATAGAGAAAAATAAAATAAAATAATGATAAAGAAAAGAAAAGATTCATGATACAATATTATATAAAGAGATATATCTTTAACCTTGTCCTCGTTTTTTCTTTTCTGAAACGATCCAAAAAAGAAAAAGAAAAATATCTTACATCAACATTCTGACGTTTGTCTGAGTGAAATGTTCATTGTGTTTGTTCATTGTGCATGAACAAAATTTGTTGTTATTTTCAAATCGATCCTGAAATTATATTTTGTTTCAGATAAATTAACCATGATATGCCAAGCATTATTATTGCCACCGCCTGTGACATATGATATGTTGTTGATGATGAGGATATAAAGGAAGTTTCAAAACAAAAGATTTATATCTTTCATTTTGTCAAGTTCGGTTCATTGATATGGTTACACACCCACATCCAAACAAGGTAAACCGTTATCTCAATCATAATTTTCATCATTGATTGGATACAAAATAAAACATTGAGCTTGCATTGTGATTCTGTTTGATTTGATAATATTAGATGTAACGGAAATTTATGTAGATTTAATTTTCTCTTTTGTTCGAAAACAAAAACAATGATTATTACCCATTATGATATGATAATGATGATGGAGATAATTTTGTTCAAAATGATTAGATAGAAATTATAATGATAATCATGTTTATGACATCCATGGTTAGAAGGGGAAAAAAGGGTAATTGTACAGACCATCAAATATCAAATTATTATCTTCTTCGTCGCTTTTTTTTCTTAATCATCATCATCATCTTGCCAAGATGATTGACATACAAAATAGCAAAAACAAGAGAAAGATTGAAATATAATTATCTGAACAATCAAGCCGCATCAATATTTGAAGAGAGAAAGAGAGAAAAATAACAAAACAAAAAAAAATTTCCTCGATTCGCTTCGAAGTGGATAAATTTTCAATTTTTTTCAACATGAGAATTTTAAAGAATCATCAACATCACCACTACTACAGCTATGGGAAACTAAAAGAGAAACGGAGAAAAAAAGTGAGAGAAAAAAAATTTTCAAACAAAGATGCAATTATGCAAATAATACATACGAATAAAAAATCGAATGTTTAATGTTAAAATTTTCTTCGTCTCGACAATGGTAAATTTTGTTGTTTCTTACCAAATTCAAATGCTCTTGATGATCATCATCATGATGATAATGATGATCATTGAAAATGAAGCAATTTACCGAAATCTATAGTAAATACTGTATGTTTGATATACGATTGTGGAATTGTCCCGAAGCATTTTCGCACAAATAACACACACTTTGGGAAAAACAAGAAAAGACATTACCATCATCATCAACATCATAATCATCGAACTATTCACATTATCATCATTATATTATACGATAGGAATACAAGTGTTCGAAATTTTGTTGTCGTCAAAATGTTATTTTTTAGGTATCGATAGTATCGATTCGAATAAGTTAAGTTTGTTTTTTTATGTTGTTGTCGTAAAAAAATTCATTTCCAAGATTTTATAAAATTAATATTTGGATCACATCATTATGAAAATCAAGTTTGTATCAATGATGAAAATAATTGTTTTTCTTTTGAATTTACAATTTTCATCTTATACATTATTATCTTTAAATAATAATGATGACAAATTGAATTAGCTGATAGAACTTTCACCTTATTCGAACAACAAAACAAAACATCACCTTTCTCAAATTATTATCATTGCTATCATGATGATAATGATGATCATAACACTTGGCCGATAATGATTATGTTGATGATTATAGTATCAAAGATGATGTAAAACAAAATTCGTGATGTTTGGTCTTTGAAATGGTGTATAGTTTTTTTCTGTTTTGTTTTGTTTTTTTTTTTTTTTTTTGATTATCATTAACATCATCATTTTAATGATGATATAGCTAACAATTTATGTTATTATTATAAATTCAAATGAACTTGTTAGATAATATTGTTTTTTTTTCGGCGACAAATTGTCATAAAATAGTTGTACATCATCATCATCATCATCATCAACATCAATGAACCAAAACGTAAAGTGAAATTTTTTTTCCCTTGTTTTTTCATTATTGAATAATAAATTGTTAGATTTTAGTATTTTTGGTAAAGAAAAACAACAACAGCAACAAAAATTTGGCAACAATCATTAAGCAAAAAAAAACAACAACAAACGTTTTTTATGATGTTTTAAGATTCCGTTTGCCGGTAAATAATGATATGAATTTTCACATACACACCTTTTCAATAAGCGAATAAAAAAGAAAGGAAGCTATCAACAAAACAATGATAATAATTGTTGTCACCACAACAACTAGTAATAATAATAAACACTAAGCCAATCACTTTCAAACCAATTTATTTCAGATTCTTCAAGATAAAGAAAGCTTGTAAAAAAAATTCTTAGGGTTGTCAAATAGTGAAAAAAATGATGATGATGATGATGATATCCCAAATAACAACAGGTTTTTATTTAGCCCCATCGATCCGTAACGATAATGACAACATTACATCACATCACAAAATACTCATCACTTGTGTATGTAAATATGTGACACATCCCTTTATCATCATCATCATCATCATCATAATTATCGACTATAACATGCAAATCATATTGGATAAAAGAAAGAAATAAAGAAAGGATTCTTCAATATTCAAACAAACGAATAAAAAAAAATTTCCTAGGAATTTTTCCCGATTTTGTTTTTAACCATTCGATTTTTTGTTTTATCAACAACAACGACAGTCGTTTTTTTTCTTGCAAAAGCCAGATCTTTATTGCTTGTTTACTTGACAAATAAAGTTTTTTTTTTGGGAAAAAAAACGAATAAGAAATTATTCTTAAATCAACCAACGAATGAAAGATGGATGGATGGATGAATGGTTAAAAAAGGAAAAAAAATCTCTCGTTTTTTTTTTTTTGTTATTTTTTCAACCAAACATTTTTGTTGTCGTAATGATGTTGACCGACCTGAAAAGGGTCATGACCTTTCAGACAATCTTTTTTGTTGTTGTTCTCGAATGAAAGCAAAAAAAAACTTATCCAAAAAAGATTTCATTTATGAATTGCAAAAGTGAAAAATTTTTCGTTTTTCTTTAATGTTAAGGTTTAGGTTTATCCAAAA
Source organism: Dermatophagoides pteronyssinus (assembly GCF_027571235.1). Lineage (NCBI taxonomy): Eukaryota > Metazoa > Arthropoda > Arachnida > Sarcoptiformes > Pyroglyphidae > Dermatophagoides > Dermatophagoides pteronyssinus. Next base: position 1,184,104 of record NW_027461537.1, read on the forward strand.
AGAAAGAAAGGAAATTCGTTATCAAATAATGTGACAAAATATATGAAAATGATATAAATCGTGTCTATCAAAGTGTAAAATTGTTGTTGTTGTTATTATCCGTTATCCAAAAGATGATTATATAGTGGTCAACCATATCATCACTGATGATGATGATGGTGGTGGTGGTGGTGGGTGGATAGTTGAAAATAGAGGGTTTTAAGAATGGCTAGTTTGTTTGTTTGGTTTGGTTTGTTTGTAGATGATAAAGATGACAATTTTTTGTTTTGTTTTGTTTTGTTTGTCGTTTTGGTTGAATGGTTAAAAAATTATCATCATTATTTCTCGGTAAATGAAGTGTGCAATTTACTTTTTTATTGTCGTTTGTTTCTGGAAAAAATATTCTTCCTTTTTTTTGGATTGAATTATATAATGATGATGATTATAGTAGTAAACGGCACGTATTTATCCTGATGGCCATTGACCGGTGGTCATCATCATCATCTGATTACAATGAAAAGATTTTGAATATTTAAAAAAGAAAAATTTATTTATTCAAATTTTTTCTTTTTTTTGTTACATAAAAAAATGTGTGAAAAAATTATCACACGTGATGGTGATGATGATGATGTATGCAAAGCACGTAAATGTATTCAATATGAACTTTTTAGAAAAATTTACTTTTTTCCCATATAGGAAAACATGAACTTTGTTTTTGTTTTTTTTTTTTTTTTTTTTGAATCAAACATAAAGGATTTTTGTTTTTCGGAAAAGAATTGATGTTTATTATGTAAAAAAGAAAAGAAAAAGATTCTAACATACACACGCAATAATAACATTATTTACAATCCATTAACATTCAATTGATCTTTTTTTTTTTGAATATTATATTCATACGATGTTTGCGTGCGTTTAATGTGTCATTTTTGTTGTTTTTTGTTTGTTGTTTTGAATCAGAACAAAATCAATTTTTCCTTCCCAATTCATACATTTGATTCGATAAATCAATCGGTTCGATTCTATAAGGAAAATAAATAAATGAATGAATGAAGAAACGAAAAAACGGAATCATCATTGATCATTTCCCAATGTTTTTCAATTGAGATAATTTACATATTAGATAGATGAACGGAAAACTGTTTCTGAAAAAATAGCTGTATTTAATTTGTTTGAAATTCTTCTCTTTTTATATGATGAATTCATTATTTAATAGTGGAAATCTTCAAAAGTAGTGGTGGATGGTGGATGTTTAAAAAAAATCTTCGTCGACAAAACAAAATCCATGTTTGCCTTGTCCATATAGAATGTCCATCTCATCATCTTAATGACGATAATCGTTTATTCATTTTGTCTTAGAATATAAAAAAAAATTACCGACAATGATGATGATGATGTAAATGTGCACACAGATGAGATGTGATTTTTGTTTTTTGTTTTACTATCCAGCGAAACTAAAATCACTTATTTTACATTCAGTTTTGAAAAGAAGAAAAAAAAAGAAAAAAGTTCAAACAACAACGAATTGAAAAATGACCGTCCACTATAGTGATGTTTTTCTTTTCTGTTGAAGAATATATTCGAACATTTGAATTTCCGAAGACCTCCATGTATGTGTGTGCGCGAGAGAGTGTGTGTTGATACTGAAGTGCAACAGGTTTTTTTTCGATTTTTTTTGAAATTTGAAAAAAAATTGGCAAAAAGAATTTTTTTTTCTTTCTCACATTTGTTTTAAATCATTTGTTTGTTGATTTCTATCTAAATTTGAAATTATCTTTTGTTTTTTTTTTTTTTTTTTTGATTCTATAGAATAAAGATTGGTGAAAATATTTTGTTTTCTTCAAACATAATTAAATGAAATGAAAATTAAACAATCAAATTATCATCATCATCATCCGATGGATAATAATGATGATGACGATAATGGACTATATTGGTCATCATCGTCATTATCGATAAATAATCAATTTTTTTCATCACAAAAATCATCAATGAAAATGATGATGATGAATGAGCTGCCAATATTGATAACCGCCGAATCAACAATTCACAATAATAATAATAATAATGATGACGATAATCCCGTACAATCAAATGTTATGAAATCTAATCATATAGCATCAAAACAAAAACACCGATCAATATTTAAATATCGATTATCATTAATGATGAATTTTATTTCAACATTGTTGTTCAACATTATTAGACAATCATCTGATCAATCTCGTCATTTTGATTTAAAATTTAATAAATTTTCTCCATTATTTATGTTCATTTTTTTATTAAAATTATTATTATATTCATTATTATTATCAACACAAATTGTACATGCACAATATCGTCCACAATGGCCTAGTCCTTATGTACAACGTGAAATTTTTGTATTAAATCTTGAAGATGGTTATTTCGGTTGTCAAGTAAATGAATCGACCGATTTTTTACAATTATTTGAATTATCTAAACTATGTGATGGTTTACCTCAATGTTTTCAAGGTTCTGATGAAGTATCATTAGAATTGAAATGTAATGATCGTAATCAATGTACAAATTGTTTAAACGGTATGTAATGTTTTTTACATTCAGATTGCTGTTGTTGTTATGTAAATCATTTTAGATTTCATTTCCGTTGGTTTTGATTATAATGATAATCAAGTAACGGTCAAGATAATAATAATTAACATTTACCATGTATATACGAATACTAATTATGCTATTTATTTTTTTCCACCTTTTATAATTGATCTTTTTTTATAACTAACTAGATAATTGTCATCCAAAACAATCTAAATGTACAAATGGCGTATGCCTGGATCATCTTTGTTATTGTAATGATGGATTTGGTGGTAAAAGTTGTGATATACCTGGTAAGTTTGTCGTATTTTTTTGTTTGTTTGTTGTCAAGCTTTAATGAGATTCTTTTATATTGTTTTCATTATCTATTATTATCATCATCATCGTTGTTTTTAAGAATTTATTCAAATTATTATCATTTTAAGTAATTATCATTTTTTAGATTTCGGTAGTTTTTTTTCATTGTTTTGTTCTTTGAAAACAATCAAAAAAAATTGTCAAAACTAACCAAAACAATATAAAGTAGTGAATATACAGTACGCCCTTTGCCAATGGCTGATGAGGATGATCAATTGAAAAAGATGAGAAAAACTTCAAAAAGGAAAGGAAAAAGAGAAAGAAAAAAATTTATTGCAAATATTTAGATTTTTTGTTTTGTTCAAACAACTCAATTCAAATATTAGCAACAACAACTGATTGTCACCTGTAAATTCATAATGAATTTTTTTTCTCATGGATGATGAAAATTGATGATAAACATACACACAAAAAAAAATCACGAAAGTAACTCCATTATGATGATGACAAGAATTAGAAAAAAAAATGATTTCGAAAAGATTTTATCTCTTATTTACCTTTTATAGCATTTTAGCAAAACACACTTCAATTACTTTTCAACAGCAATAACTTTGACATTGTTGAATTTTTTTTCTTTGCTGGCTTTCCAAATGAAAATGACACTTATGAATTCAATGATGATGATGATGATTAATGATTTTTAATGAATATATTTAAAAAGATGTGTCAAATCTTTATTTTTTAAGCCATACAAACATTTGACATTAAGATTATATGATCGATTTGAAAATCTAAATAAATTCTTAATTGGAAATTTTTAATCATCTAACACCCAATTATTAAATGATCAATTAAATCTTATCTAATCAAATGTTTTTCTCATTGATTATCATCATGATTCGATAAAAATGAAATTTCAATTTTCAGGATTTCAAAATTCTTGAATCATGTCTTGTTGATGAATTTTTTGGTTTTTGATTGAAAAATTTTGATTGAAAAATTGGCGAAAATTCAATTAAGGCACTAAACGAACAGTGTTTATTCATCACACTATAGATTTGATAATGAATTTTTTTTTGTTTCTCACATGATGATTAGTGATAATCGTTGATGATTTTTTTGTTTTTTTTTTTTGCAAAATGAAATTTTCATTTTTTTCCTCTTGCTCACCTGTTCATTTGAGCAGGATTTGCGCGAGTAAAGCGATAGTGAGTGACCAAAATCTAAAATATTAAAAAAAAACAAAATTTCGTGATTCTCATCAACCAAGTATGAAAAAACATTTATCATCAACAGGATTGTATTCATTAAGCTACCGTATATGAAAAAAATTACATTTTTTTCCATCTAAAATTGTCCAGATTATCCGATCATCATCATCCGTGTCCATTAATATGATAATTATAATTATTTTAAACATAGAAAAATTTTCTAATTTTTTTGTTCATCTAAATATCTTTATATGAAAATTATATTTTAGGCAGGAACACACATAGAGAGAGAGAGAAAGAATTTCGGTGTCATGTCATGTCATGTTATGCAATTTTAGTTTGAAATTATATAACTCTTTTAGCGTTTTTAATGTAAAAGATTTTGTTTATTGTTTATTATCCAAACACTGTTAATCGTTGTTGAGTAATTTGAAGTGAAATTATTATCGTTATGTTTTTCCTTCTGAATGTACAAAATGAATGGATTATTCATTTTTATTTGCAGGAATTTTTCATATTTTTTTTGGCCGTAAAAAATATCTGTTTTTTTTGATAGACAAATTGATGATGATGATCTCTGTTGAGATGGTCGGTTATTTGTAGAGTACATACATGACATTCAAAATATAAATGATCGAATATAAGTGGGAAAAATTTTTTCTCATCTTCATCTACCATTCGGTGGAAGTAACAAACAAAAAAAAACAAAAATTGTTATATAATTTGATGGGCAATTTTTGTTTGCAGGAAGATTTCTTTCAATTTTTTTTTCATTTTTTTCAAGTTTTTTTCTGGTTATTTGAATTTTTGTTTTTCTTATTACACAAAAAAATGTTATGCATGGAGATGATGATGTAATTAACAAAACATTAGTTGACATGTATGATCGGTAATTTTAATGTTGTTTCGATACCGAATTTCATCCATCATAATCAATGTCAGATTTGTTGTTTGTTTGTTTTTTTTTAAAAAAAAAAGATATTTATTTACAAATTCTGTGAGACATTTTTTTCTACACTATAATCTTTATCGGGATAGAAAGTTTATTGCCCGAGAATAAAAACAATTTAGATTTTTTTTTTGCTCAAATCATTCATCAATTTTAAAATTGTTTGTTTTTCTTATTTTATCCCCTTGAAATGTAAAATTCTAATTCTTTTCCTTTTTTTCCGGACAACGACAACAACGATGAAAATCCTACAGATGAAAATGAATGCAAATATCGACCATGTGATGTATTTGCTCATTGTACAAACACAATGGGTAGCTATTATTGTTCATGTTTTCCCGGATATGAAGGCGATGGATTCTCCTGTAAAGGTAAAAAAATAACACGATAATAATAACAATTATTATCATCATTTGTTTTTTTTTCAATGTTTTGATTTTCCACCCTAATAATAATGAATGCATGATGAGTTTTTTTTCCTTTCTGATGCTATTATTTTCGAAAAAAAAACATTCATCAATAATTCTTGAAAAAAAGAGTATCAAGATAATTATTCATTATGATAATGTTATTTAATCATCATTTATTTTAACATTTATTCAGATATCAATGAATGTGAAATACCATCATTAGCTGCTTTATGTGGTGAAAATGCTGAATGTTGTAATCTACCTGGACATTTTGTCTGTAAATGTCAGCCAGGTTTTACAGGTAATGCAACAGTTGCCTGTACGGATATTGATGAATGTTTGGATGGAGGATTCTGTGGCCAAAATGCTTTATGTACAAATACACCGGGTAGTTTTTCATGTCAATGTCCAGATGGTTTTGTCGGTGATCCATTCATTGAATGTTTAGGTAAAATGTTTTTATTATTATTATTGTTTATAAATGAATTTTAATCTGATTATTATAATTTAAACACATATTTGTTTAGATGTCGATGAATGCCAAAATAATCCATGCGGATCTGGTTCAATTTGTACAAATACTGTCGGTGGCTTTGAATGTTCATGTCCAACAGGTTATCATGGTAATATGACCGCCCGTGATGGTTGTTTAGATATCGATGAATGCCAAAATCCATTAATCTGTGGTTCAAATGCTGTTTGTATAAATATTCCGGGTAGTTTTGTCTGTGAATGTGGACCCGGATTTACTGGCAATCCAAAAACTCAATGTGAAGGTAATGAAAATATAACGATATCATTATTAGCATCATTTTGTTTTGATTACCTCAAATTATAATAATAAACAAATCATCAGTATAAATTTCAAAGAAAACTAAAAAAAAAAGATTTATGATTAAATTACCCTTTTTTTATCTTTAATTCTTTTCTTCCAAAAAAATATGCAGATGTTGATGAATGTCCGGCTGCATGCGGTGTAAATGCAATATGCATAAATAATATTGGAAGCTATAGTTGTAAATGTCAGGCTGGTTTTACTGGCAATCCATATCATTCGGCTGGTTGTATAGGTTGGTTATATTTTTTTCCAAATTCCCATAAATAATAATTATTTTATTTGAATTTTTCAATATCAAAATTTTTGTTTTCTTTTTCTTTCCTTATTAAAAGATATCGATGAATGTCGACAAGAAAATCTTTGCGGATCGAATGCTTTATGTTATAATAAACCAGGATCATATGAATGTAGATGTTCAACAGGTTATACAGGAAATCCTATTCGTGGATGTAAAGGTTTGTGTTTGGAAAAAAAAACTCAGATGTTATAAATAATAAATTTTATTTTTAAAAAAATCAAAATTCATAAATTACAATCTTGATTTATAGATATTGATGAATGTTTAACAAATCCTTGTGGACCAAATGCAAAATGTTTAAATACAATTGGTTCATTTCAATGCCAATGTCCAGATAAATATCTAGCTCGTGATGGTAATGCTGAATTCGGTTGTGATCGTGCTGCTGTTGATGTTTATTGTCAACAACAATCTGATTGTACGATAAATGCTGATTGTATTGATGGTAATTGTCAATGTAAATCTGGTTATCGAATTGACGGAATTATGTGTGTCGATGTGGATGAATGTCAAACAAACAAAAATGTATGCGGTAAAGGTGCAACATGTAATAATTTGGATGGTGGCTACGAATGTCATTGTGAATCCGGTTATGAAAAAATTCAATCTTCTGCGAAAAGCAAATGTCAAGATATCGATGAATGTGTTCAGATACCATTCCCTTGTGGTGATAATTCTGTTTGCATCAATCAAGATGGTCATTATAAATGTTCATGCAAAGATGGTTTTCTCGAAACTGGAACATTCGGTTGTCGATCTCCATGTGATTCAGTGAAATGTGGTCAATTTGCAACCTGTCATGTCAACGGACAAGAAGCTGCCTGTATTTGTGATCCAGGATTCACTTTTAATCCAAATAATATTAGTGCCGGTTGTTTGGATATCAATGAATGTGATGTTGATCACGGGCCATCCGGTCTTTGTGGACAAGGTGCTGTTTGTACGAACATTTTGGGCAGCCATCATTGTCATTGTCCACCTGGTTTTACTGGTGATCCATTCCGTTATTGTGAAGATTTAGATGAATGTGATCGTCGATATGGACCACATGGAAAATGTGGTGAGAATGCCATCTGTACAAACCTAATGGGAAGCTTCACATGTTCATGTCCGGCCGGTATGACTGGAAACGCTCATAAATCATGTCAAGATATTGATGAATGTTCAATTGCATTCGGTGCTAATGGAAAATGTGGATTTTCTGCTATATGTACAAATTCTTTTGGTAATTTTAGCTGTCGTTGTCCACCTGGAAGTTATGGCAATCCAAAAATTCGATGTTTTTTGGAACAAACTTGTGTGACTAATAAAGATTGTCAAGAAAATTCAATATGTAAACAAGGAAAATGTTATTGCCCTCCACCATTTTTCGGTGATAATTGTAAACATCCATGTGATAATCTTTTCTGTGGTGAACATGCTAAATGTCAATTGGATCTTAATGGAAATCCTGTTTGTTCATGTATTGATGGTTATATTGGCAAAAGTAATAGTCTTCCTGGCTGTGTCGGTAAGTTCAATATAATAATTATCATTATAATTATAAATTCGTTACGCAAAGTGATTCGATTACACACCTGTTGATCAATTCTTTTTCTGTTTCATTCACAATTAGATTTGGATGAATGTGCTAACAATCCTTGTGGAAAATTGGCTGTCTGTCGTAACACTCCCGGATCGTTTGAATGTCTTTGTCCACACGATTATCGTGGCGATCCATACATTGAATGTCTATTGGAAGGAAAAGATCGTATCGATTGTAATATTGATTTGTCATGTCCACCAAATGAAGAATGTATTTCGGCAAATAATATAAATCAATGTGTATGTCAGCGTGGCTATGTTCGTGATGCGGTTACTGAATCCTGCCGTGATGTGAATGAATGTAGTGAATCAAAAAAATCACCATGTGGAACGAATGCATTCTGTATGAATCTTGATGGTGGCTATACATGCCATTGTCCAGATGGTTTTACTGGTAATGCCTATTCAATGTGTTATCCAGATATAATTGAATGTAATGATGATAAACAATGCCCGGGTAATACAGCATGTATTAATGATATTCAATATGGTGTTCATTGTGGCTGTAAAGATCCATATGTTCGTGAAGGCGATTATTGTATTATGACTAGCCGAAATTGTTCGAATGCTAATTCATGTCCACAAAATCAAGATTGTATGTTGACCAGTTCTGGATTTGGTTTTTGCATTTGTCCAAAAGGTTTTACATTGGAAGCAAATGGATTCTGTCGGGATATCGATGAATGTACGGAAATGCAAGAATTTGATCTTTGCGGATCAAATTCCGAATGTATCAATCTGCCAGGGGCATATGAATGTCTTTGTCGCGCTGGTTATAGTGGTATCGGCAAAGTTGGCTGCAATCGTATTGTTCAACATTGTCGATCCAGCGTTGATTGTGGACAAAATTATCATTGTCGAAATGGATCTTGTGAATGTTCACCACCTTTCATATTTGATGGTCAATCCTGTCGACATCCGTGTGATTGGATTCAATGTGGCCAACATGCTGAATGTGTTCTTGAAGATAAAGGACAACCTCGTTGTCAATGTAAACCTGGTTGTACTGGTAATCCTAATGAAGAATGTCATGATATCAATGAATGTACATCAATGCTACCGTTAGATCCAAACGGTCCTTGTGGAGCGAATGCCGTTTGTATCAATCTTCTGGGAAGTTATCGATGTGAATGTACTGATGGTACAGCAGGCAATGCATATGAATCTGGATGTCAAGGATCATCAAGATGTCGATCGAATGATGATTGTCCAAGCGATACTATTTGTAACGAAGAGCTTAATGTTTGTATCGATGCTTGTACTCAATCAATTTGTGGACATAATTCTTATTGTATTGGTGTCAATCATACAGCTACTTGTCAATGTATTGCCGGTTATTCAGGTGAAGGAAATGATCTAGCTAAAGGATGTACATCACCTTGTAGTAATCTTTATTGTGGCATCAATGCTCATTGTATTGTAAACACACAAAATCAACCAGTATGTCAATGTCAAAATGGATTCTATGGCAATCCTTGGGCTGGAGGCGCTTGTTTACCAGAAATTAAATGTTCAACGCAATTACCATGCCCATCGGATCAAGTTTGTATTAATCATGTTTGCATTGATATCTGTCAAGGACAAAAATGTGGACCCGGTGCCAAATGTGATCTGAACAGTCAATCATGTAAATGTTTACCAAATTATGTTGGCGATCCGCAAGTACTTTGTGTACCGCCACTGCCAACGCCGCCAACATGTAATCCCGGTTGTGGTCTCAACAGTCATTGTGCCTATGATACACCGAATAAATGCGTGTGCAATAGCGGAACTAGTGGAAATCCATACATCGCTTGTACGACAATTCCAAGATGCGATAAAATTCGTTGTGGTACCGGTGCCAATTGTTTGGAAAGTGCCACCAGTGTTGAATGTGTTTGTCCTGCCGGATTTCATGGCAATCCATATATTGCCTGTGAAGATGTTAATGAATGTCTACAAAATCTGAATCATAATCATGGAAATCTTTGTGGTACAAATGCTAATTGTATCAATGTTATCGGAAGTTATCAATGTGTTTGTCCATCTGGTTATGTAGGTAATCCTATGTATGCATGTCAATTGCCCAAAAAACCTGGATATGAAAATCAGATAAATGGCGTAGGCATTTCTTGTTCAACAAAATCCAATTGTCCACCGAACACTGTTTGCTTCCGTGGTATTTGTGTACAACCAAACCGATGTATCGATGATTCAAAATGCGATACTAACAATGTATGTGCTCTAGTCAATCAAGAAATTGGATTTCAATGTATAGATCCATGCGATACAACTCAATGTGGACCTAATGCGTTTTGTTTTACCGTTGATCATAAACCGAAATGCCTTTGTATTGATGCTCATTCTGGTGATCCTAGTGATCTTGAAATCGGTTGTTCACCAAGTGCCGAAATTCGTTTACCTCCCACTTGTGATCTTGATGATGAATGTCAACAGAATTTTGTTTGCAAGCATATTCCATCACAATCAGATTCTAAACAATGTATCAGTGTCTGTGATATTATTCAATGTGGTCCAAATGCACAATGTATTCCACGAGAACGACGACCAGAATGCGTTTGTTATGAAAATTATGAAGGAAACGCATACGATCTTATCAAAGGATGCAGACCACATGCTTGTGCAGATGATGGCGATTGTAAACACGATGAGATCTGTTCTTCACATTCGAAAGGATATCGAGAATGTGAAAATGTTTGTAAAGATTTCCAATGTGGTATTAATAGTGTATGTCGTGGTCGAGCACATCAAGCTTATTGTGAATGTCGACCGAATTTTGCCGGTGATCCATATGATGGAAAAATTGGTTGTCATCCAGTTCAGCTTACCTGTTCGGATGATAATACCTGTGCTGAATTTCAAGCTTGTCGTCGTGTACTGACTGGTCTTCGAAATTGTACCGATGTTTGTGATAATATTCGTTGTGGACAAAATGCTCGATGTGTTGGACGTGCTCATCAAGCTGTTTGTGAATGTTTGCCTGGATTTACTGGTGACGCAACTCGACAATGTCAAACACCAAGTCAGCATCTTTGTCAACGTGATGAACAATGTTCACCGGATAAAAAATGTGTACTAACAACTGAAAATATAAAAGATTGTGTGGATATTTGTTTCAATCATATTTGTGGTAATGGTGCACATTGTGTAACCAAGAATCATCGTCCACATTGTGAATGTATTGCTGGCTATACAAGAATATCGGGTGATTCAAGCGGTGCCTGCGCACCGAACATGTGCCGAACTAATCGAGAATGCCGTAATGATCAGATATGTACAATCACCCGCAAAGGTATACTCGATTGTGTTGATGTTTGTGAATCAATCAATTGTGGTCCAAATGCAGAATGTATTGCTATCGATCATACGGCTACGTGTAAATGTAAAAAAGCATTTTTCGGAAATCCTGAAGATCTATTTCGTGGTTGTGTACCAAAAGATCGTTGCACATCGAATACAGATTGTCATACGGAGCAAGTTTGTCATCTAAATGAGTATGGTGTTAAATCTTGTGTCGACGGCTGTTCAGTTAATGTATGCGGTCCAAATGCGATTTGTTTGACAAATGAACATTTCGTCACTTGTACCTGTCCAGATGGTTATACTGGTCGTGCAAGCGATCCAAATGCGGGATGTCATCGAATTACTAATGAATGTTTTAATGATGAAAATTGTCCATCCAATGCAATCTGTGTACATGGTCCAGATGATATCAATATATGTCAAGATCCATGTAAACAATTTTTATGTGGTGAAAATGCTATTTGTTCATCATTAAATCATCGTGCTCAATGTTCATGTAGACCTGGTTTTAGTGGTGATCCATTTCATATGTGTTATGATCCTGATGAATGTAAATTTGATATTGATTGTCCAAACGATAGTGTTTGTAAATTTGATCAAACAACGAATACGCATAAATGTGTTAATGTTTGCCTCTACACTGAATGCGGTAAGAATGCTTTATGTAAAACTCATAAACATAAAGCTCAATGTTTTTGTCAATCATCATTCAATGGTGATCCATATGATCTTATCCATGGTTGTCATATACCGGTCATCAGTAATCTATGTCAAAATGATTTCGATTGCAAATATAATTATAAATGTTTACCAACCCGTTCCGGAATATATGACTGTATTGATGTATGTACCACTGTTCAATGTGGACCGAATTCAAAATGTCAAATACGTAATCATGATGCTATTTGCGAATGTCTTCCTGGATATGTTGGTTCGGCTAATGATCTTACCATTGGTTGTATCAAACAAGATCGTGATGAATGTAATGAAGATATTGATTGTATTAATGGATCTGATGTTTGTAAAGCATTGAATAATGGTGTCAAAAAATGTTTCAACGCTTGTCAATTTATTACCTGTGGTACCGGATCATTATGTGTTGCCGTTGAACATCGAGCTTATTGCGATTGTATGGAAGACTATATCCGTGATCAAAATCAGATTTGTATACAACGTAAAGATGAATGCGTTTCCGATCATCAATGTCCAGCATTATCAACATGTAAGACGAATGTACTTGGCATAAAACAATGTGCTGAAGCCTGTATCGATTTTACCTGTACACCAAATTCGCGATGTGTAGCAATGCATCATAAAGAACAATGTCAATGTGAACCAGGTTTTACCGGCGATCCACTTAGCCGTACTGGATGTACAGCAATTTCTTTACATCAATGTAATAATGATAATGATTGTTCATCACCTAATGAAATATGTTTGGCCGATCAACATGGTATTCGTAAATGTGTGGATGGATGTTTGAAATTTGAATGCGGTAAACATGCTATATGTGTAATCGAAAATCGCGCTCCAGAATGTCGATGTCCAACAAATGGCCATTTTATCGGAAATCCTTATGATCAAAATAATGGCTGTATACGTGTCGAATGTATCACCGATAAAGATTGTACCGATGATAAAGCTTGTTCAACACAAAATCATTGTTATGATCCATGCATTAATGGTTGTGGTCAGAATGCTGTTTGTATCGCTCATTCGCATTATGCACACTGTAAATGTCTTCCTGGCTATACTGGAGAACCTTATGGAATTGGTTGCTCAATGGTTCGATTATGTGATTCAAATCCTTGTCATGAAATGGCTCATTGTAATGATACATTTGGATCTTTAAAATGTACATGTCCACCTGGTTTTATCGGTGATCCATATTCTAAAGGTATTGATGGCTGTAAACATCCTAATGCATGTCCACGAGGAAATATTGATTGCTCATCCAATTCAGTTTGTATGCCTGATACAACAGGATTGTTTTTATGTAAAAATCCTTGTGATCAAATTGAATGTGGACCGAATTCTGTTTGTGAGATACATGATCAAGAACCAAAATGTCGATGTTTGGACAATTTCAATGGAGAACCTAATTCATTTGGATGTTCAAGAATTCCAAGATTTTGTAAATCAAATCCTGATTGTGGAGATAGCCAAGAATGTATCGATGGTCAATGTAGATTCGTCTGTACAGTTGATAGTGAATGTGCTGGTGGCGAAAAATGTGTGGATAATTTCTGCGTAAAAGCCTGTATTGTTCATGATAGCTGTTCACCGAATGAAGCTTGTGTAAGCAAAGGCTATTGTAATTTCGGATGTCGAGACAACGTTGAATGTCAATCGAATCAGGCTTGTATTCAGAATCGTTGTCAAAATCCTTGTGAAATCAAAAATATTTGTGGCCATAATTCATTGTGCAATGTTCAAAGCCATAATCTTACCTGTTATTGTCCAGAAAATTTTGAAGGTAATCCAGATCCAATTATGGGATGTAAACGAAAATATTATCATTGTAATGGCGATATTGATTGTCCTAACGGATTAGTATGTGCTAATAACAAATGTCGACCAATGTGTACAAATTGTGTGGATGGTGAAAAATGTATTGCCAATGCTTGTTTTCAAACATGCTCCAGCGACATTAATTGTCCAGCCGGTGAAGTTTGTATCAATCATGTCTGTATCACTGGTTGTCGTTCAAATGCCGATTGTACATTGAATCAAATCTGTGCCAACACACTCTGTTCATGTATTCCTGGATTCGAATATATCGCCGGTGTTGGATGTGTAGATATTGATGAATGTCTTACTCAACCTTGTCATCCAACGGCTGTTTGTGAAAATGTACCTGGAAGTTATCGATGTTCTTGCCGTGAAGGTGAAATCGGTGATGGATGGACTGGATGTCAAAATCCTGGTGAATGTCCAAGAGGTGATATTGATTGTCCATCAAATGCTGCTTGCCGAAGAAATCAAGATGGTCTTTCAAAATGTGTAAATCTTTGTTCATATCAACCATGTGGACCGAATTCGCTGTGTAGTGTCATTGATCATAAAATTGAATGCAAATGTCCCGAAGTTGGATTATACAGTGGCGATGCTTTTAATCATCAACTTGGTTGTCAAAAAGTTGAATGTCTTCATGATTCGGATTGTCCATCTGATAGACAATGTCTAAGTTTTGTTTGTGAAAATGCTTGTGATCAGGTCGATTGTGGTCCACATGGTTCCTGCATTATTCGCGATCGTCAAGCTGTTTGCCGATGCGAAACTGGATTCGAAAACAATGGTTTATTAAGTTGTGTCGATATAAATGAATGTCATCTTCATCCTTGTCACAATACAGCAATTTGTGAAAATATACCTGGAAGTTATAACTGCAAATGTCCTAAAAATCTTGTAGGCAATGCTTACGATCATCCTGGTTGTCATGAATCAGATGTTTGTTATAATGGTGATATTGATTGTCCCGATTCTTCCACTTGTATAATGGTTGCCGGTGTGCCAAAATGTCGCGATCGATGTAATGATCCAACTATTTGTGGAATGAACTCAACTTGTATGACCGTTCATCATCAGCCAAAATGTTCATGTCCTAAAGATTATATCGGAAATCCCTTGGAACGTTGTGAACATGTTGAATGTACGAGTAGTTTCGATTGTGTAAACGAAACGGATATTTGTTTCGAAAATCACTGTGTCAATGTTTGTCTTGCACCAACAGCTTGTGGTGAAAATTCCTATTGTGTTCCACAAAAACATAACTACATTTGTAAATGTGCTGATGGATATTTTGGTGATCCTATTGCTGGCTGTCGTAGACGTTTAGCTTGTGATTCGGATGAAGATTGTCCATTTTCTGAATTCTGTCATATGGATCATTTTTGCCGTAGTGCTTGTGTTAGTCATCGTGATTGTAATCAAAATGAAAAATGTGAAATGGGAAGATGTATTCAAAGCTGTAAAAATGATTTTGATTGTTCATCGGATTATTTTTGTATTGAATGGCGATGTATACGGCGAATTGAAAATCGTTGCAACAATGATAATGAATGTGGTGAAGAAGCTGCCTGTCGTGCTGATACTCGTGGTTTTAATGATTGTAAAGATCCATGTGAAAATACTATTTGTGGTCGTAATTCTCAATGTAAAGTTATCAATCATTCTTCAGTATGTGAATGTTTACCCGGATTTTTTGGCAATCCAAATGATGAAAGATTCGGTTGTCGACCGATGGAATGCTCTTCACATCAAGAATGTAAACCAAATCAAGCCTGTTCGAATCATAAATGTATTGATCCATGTAAACAGAACAGTGTTATATGCGGTGAAAATGCCTATTGTAGTTCGGAAAAACATTCAGCTATTTGTCGATGTTTTGATGGATTTGAAGGCGATCCGATTGTTGGCTGTCAACGAATCGATTATTGTAGTAAAAAAGTATGTCATCCGACTGCTATATGCATCAATAAACTTTCCGGCTATGAATGTATTTGTCCAATTGAAAAAAGTATTGGTTCACCGTTTGAAGAGCCTGGTTGTCGTGGGCCGAATGAATGTCCAAATGGAAACTCTGATTGTCCACCGAATGCTGTTTGTGAACTCAATTCTCGCGGTTTATTGATGTGCCAGAATCCATGTGAACGTGGTGATAGCTGTGGTGTTAATGCTTTATGTTCGGTTTCTAATCGACAGCGAATCTGTTCATGTCCAGTAGGATTTCAAGGTAATCCTAAAGATACGCAACGTGGTTGTGTACGCAATCTTATTGAATGTCAAAATGAAAATCAGTGCCCAATTGGAACTATTTGTGATCAAGGAAAATGTCGTCCACAATGTGCTTCGAACAAAGACTGTGCCATCAATGAACAATGTTTTGATCATCGTTGTCTACTTAGATGTTTCAGCGATCAAGAATGTTCAGATGGAGAAATATGTATGAATAATCGATGTCAATCAGGTTGCCGTAACGATAATGAATGTTCAATGAAAGAATCTTGTATATTGAACAGTTGTAAAAACATGTGTGACACACCGATTGCATGTGGAGCAAACGCTCTTTGCACAATGGTTCTTCATCAACCAATCTGTACATGTCCACATGGATTTACTGGAAATTCGAAAATGGGCTGTAATCGTATCATGCGAATGTGTCTATCGCCTATTGATTGTCCGGAAAATCATATCTGTATCGATGGTCGTTGCAAACCTCATTGTTCAGCCGATAAAGATTGTGCTATTGGAGAGAAATGTTTCAATGGACATTGTGTTATTCTTTGTCGTCATGATAATGAATGTCAAAATCATGAAATTTGTAATGCTAATCGCTGTCAAACTGGTTGCCGTAATAATAATCAATGTGCTGGACATTTGGTCTGTACTCGAAATCAATGTATCGATCCGTGTGAAGGATCGGCAGCATGTGGACCAAATGCTATGTGTAGTGTGGTAAATCATCGAATTTCTTGTACTTGTCCAATAAATTTTGTTGGCCGTCCATCTGCCAATGTTGGCTGTATGCGTGAATCAATTTATTGCCTATCGAATGCTGATTGTCATAATGAAGGATTAATCTGTACGAATAATCGATGTCGACAAGTTTGTTCAGCCAATAAAGATTGTGCTGTTGATGAACGTTGCGTTAATGGCCGTTGTCATATTCAATGTACAAAAGATCGTGAATGTCCTACAAGCGAAATTTGTCTCCAGAATTTCTGTAATGTTGGTTGTCGTTCGGATACGGATTGTGTTTCGACCGAAACCTGTGTGAATAATTTCTGTATGGATCCATGTGCAAGTCCAACTGCTTGTGGTACAAATGCTATCTGTTCGATACATAATCATGAAAAAACTTGTTCATGTAAAGAAGATACGATTGGTAATCCTTATGTAGAATGTATACGACAATTCGTTACCTGTGATCAAACACCAAATGTTTGTGGAAGAGGACAAATTTGTGATTCATCATATTGTTTTGCACAATGTAGCCGTGATCAAGATTGTTATAATAATGAACGATGTTTGAATGGTATCTGTAGTACAATTTGTTCCAATCATGATTCATGTCCACGAGGATTTGTTTGTGAATTTGGCCAATGTACACCTGGTTGTCGTCAAGATTCGGAATGTCCTACCACTGACATTTGTATTAATCGCAAATGTATCCATGCGTGCCATAATCCAACATCATGTGGTCTTGGTGCACACTGTATTGCTGTCAATCATCTTGCTCAATGTTCATGTCCACCTCAACATACCGGAAATCCTAAGATTGAATGCAAACATATTGAATGTATCATCGATGTTGATTGTAATAATCAAGAAATTTGTCAAAATTATAAGTGTCAACAAGGATGTCGATCGGATTCTGGTTGTCCATCAAGTCAAAGTTGTATCAGCTTACATTGTGTTGATCCTTGTATGTTTGCTGAAGTTTGTGGTGAAAATGCTATCTGTCAAACTATCGATCATCAGCCTTATTGTTCGTGTCCGGCCAATTATGATGGAAATCCAACCGTAAGGTGTATGCTTAAACCACAAGAAGAATTAACTTGTCGATCATCAAAAGATTGTCCAACAGATAGTTCCTGCATTCATCAACGATGTATTCGAAACAATGAATGCAGTAAAGATAAAGATTGTTCGATAGGTCATATCTGTATACAAGGCAAATGTTTTGCTGGATGTCGTCGAGATGATGATTGCCCGTTAGATATGGCATGTCAATCACAACAATGTCAAAATCCATGTAACATTCGTGGTGCTTGTGGCAACAATGCTATTTGTCAGCCGTTCAATCATGTAGCGAAATGTTCCTGTTTTGCCGATCATATTGGTAATCCTGAAACTGAATGTTTACCCCTACCGTTATGTCGTAAAAATGATGAATGTCCTATTGGATATCTTTGTCAATCAAATAAATGTGTCCAATCTGTTGGATGTGTTTCGGATAATGAATGCCGTATGACGGAAATTTGTTCTAATAACCGTTGTACTGAAGGATGCCGTTCAAACAGTGATTGTTCATTCAAAATGGCCTGTATTAATTATCTTTGTCAGAATCCGTGCTCAATGAAAACATGTGGTGCGAATGCTATTTGTATTTCTATCAATCATGAAGCTGTTTGTAGATGTCCAGAAGGATTTACCGGTGATGGATTTCAAGGTTGTCGTATTCAACAGAGTGATTGTCAAGCTGATAAAGATTGTGGACTTGGCAAAATATGCATCTCTAATCGTTGTCTTGTTGGTTGTCGTACCGATAATAATTGTCCATTCGATAAAACTTGCTACAATCGAAAATGTATTGATCCATGTTCATTGGAACAAATTTGTGGCGTAAATTCTTTATGTCGACCAACGAATCATAAAGCCGAATGTTCATGTCCACCGAATCACATTGGTGATGCTAAAGTTCATTGTATGGAAAATAAACAAAACCTCGAAACATATGAATGTTCTGACGATGTTGGCTGTGGACCGGGTAAAGTTTGTGAGCATCATTATTGTGTTGATATTATTAAACAATGTCTATACGATAATAACTGTCATCCGGGAGAAATTTGTGATCAAGGAAAATGTATCAGTGGCTGTCGCCGTGATTCAGATTGTACATTCGATCGTGCTTGTTACAACAGCCAATGTATCAATCCATGTACGATTCAAACACCATGTGGTTCCAATGCTCAATGTCAACCTGTTCTTCATCGACCACAATGTCGTTGTTCATTCGGTTATGATGGAAATCCTTACGATTATTGTAAACCAATGACTCAACTGCCAGCAACAAGATGTTCAGATGATGAAGAATGTCCATCGGGATTAGTCTGTGAATTAAATACCTGTATAATTGGCTGTCGTAACGATAAGAATTGTCCATCTGAATTAGCTTGCATACACAAACAATGTCTTGACCCATGTGACCTGTCAGATTCTTGTGGTCAAAATGCTGTTTGTACGACTGTTGGCCATCGACCACGATGCTCATGTTTACCTGGTTACACTGGTGATCCTAATGCATTGTGTGCCGTATCAACAATGTTAATCTGCGTTCAAGATGTTGATTGTGGTATTGGACAGATTTGTGAAAAGAGCAAATGTATTGACGCTTGCCGAACGGATGATGCCTGTTCATATGTTACAGCTTGTATTAATCAACGTTGTCAAGATCCATGCAGTGTATACGGTGCTTGCGGACATAATGCTATATGCAATTCTGAAAATCATCGTGCAGTTTGCAAATGTGCTTCATCAAATATTGGAAAAGGTGACCTATTTAGCGCTTGTGATCGTCAACAAATTATACAGACTACCGATTGTTCAGCTGATGACGATTGTGGTTTTGGATACATCTGTAATCAAGGATCGTGTGTAGAAGGATGTCGCCATAATGATCATTGTACACCGAATGAAGCTTGTATCAATTCTGAATGTCGAAATCCTTGCGAATCTTTGAACGCTTGCGGTTTGAATGCTGATTGTACAACGACTGGACATCGTGCTGTTTGTTCTTGTCATTCTGGTTTTCTCGGAGATCCTGCAGTCGAATGTCATCCATTTGAAGAGATCAAAGGATGTCAGTCGGATCGTGAATGTGGTCATCAATTGATTTGTGAACGTTCCAAATGTGTTATTGGATGTCGAGATAGTTCGGGATGTTCCGATGAAGAATCGTGCATAAATGGTATTTGTCAAAATCCTTGCAGTTTATATGGTGTTTGTGGCCGAAATGCAATATGTCAAGCGGCGAATCATGCTGCTATTTGTAGTTGTCCAACTGGATTCAAAGGAAATCCTAATGTCCTGTGTACAGATGCACCACCACAATGTTTCCGAGATAATGAATGTGTTCTAGGTCAGATCTGTGAGAATAATCAATGTTTATCCGGCTGTCGACAAGATAATAATTGTCCTGAAGATAGGATTTGTGTGTATGGAACATGCCAAAATCCTTGTCTTTTGCCAAAAGCATGCGGTTTAAATGCCATTTGTCAACCGTTCAATCATCGAGCACGTTGCGAATGTATTGAAAATTTCCGTGGAAATCCTTTTGAACATTGTGAACCAAGTAAGTTTTTGTCTTTACCATGAAAAAAGAAAAAGAATCTCAATACAAATTTAATTTTAAATTTAGTTCCCGACGATTATTGTGAACAAGATCAAGCCTGTTCGTTGGGTACAATCTGTGAAAATAACAGATGTATTGGTAAGTTCTTTGTTGTTGATGAAATGAACATTTAATCTAATCAATTCTAATTGAACAGATGGTTGTCGAAATGATGCTAATTGTCGATTTGAAGAATCGTGTATTAATAAACAATGTCAAAATCCATGCGATCTATTTGGTGCTTGTGGTCAGAATGCTTTGTGCAAACCCTTAAATCATGACCGTGTTTGTACTTGTATTCCGGATTTCACTGGTGATCCACGAATTTCATGTGAACGTGTCCTACCACCACCCGAATGTTTCTCCGATGTTGAATGTCCGACTGAACATATTTGCAAAAATCAACGTTGTTCTTGTAAGATTTTAACATTTGTTTTTTTTGAATTTCTCTCTACTGATTAATTTCCCATGTACAGATGGTTGCCGATCTACATTGAATTGTCCCAAAGACAAAGCCTGTATTCAAGAAAAATGTATCAATCCTTGTAAACAAAGTGGTGCCTGTGGTCGAAATGCAATTTGTTCCGCATCTAGTCATGTTGCTGTTTGTAGCTGTCCAAATGGATTTATTGGCGATCCGAATTTCGAATGCAAAGGTAAAACAGTTTTTTATTGTTTGTCAAATTTTTGGCTAACACTTAATTATCATATACAGAAATTCCACCAGAATGTCGAACCGATGATGATTGTGGTATGGAACGTATCTGTTTGAAACAAAAATGTATTGGTAAGTAGAACTAGAAATTGAGACATTTTCTGAAATCCATTAATAATTCATTTTTTTTTGCTCTTTATTAGTTGGATGTCGAATGCATGGAAATTGTCCAATGGATAAAGCCTGTGTAAATGGATTGTGTCAAAGTCCATGCAGTATCGGTGGAATGTGTGGAGTGAACACAATTTGTCGTGCTGAACGTCATGAAGCACAATGTTCATGTTTGCCTGGATATACTGGCGATCCATTAAAACAATGCTCGAAAGTTGCATTTGAATGTGAACAAAATAAAGATTGTGGTAATGGCTATGTCTGCGCTAACAATGAATGCAAAGGTAAAATCTTTTAAGTTTTGTTTGAAATTGTTACTAAAATGAATCATTCTTCCTAAATTAGACATAAATGAATGTTTACAAGAGAAAATGCCTTGTGGACCTGCAGCCAGTTGTACCAATTTACCCGGTTGGTTCAAATGTTCTTGTCCAATGCCTTTAGTAGGCGATCCATATGGACCGTTTGGTTGTCGATCACCACAACCGGTTTGCCTTCATGATGCTGATTGTAAATCAGATCAACGATGTAATCCAGTTACACAAGAATGTTATGGTAAATTCTATAAAATTTTTATATAATTCAATACATTATTGTTTGCTTTCTAGATATTTGTTCTAGACCTGGAGTGTGTGGTAAAGGTGCCATTTGTAGAGGATTTGATTATAAAGC
The DNA here is from genome assembly GCF_027571235.1 of Dermatophagoides pteronyssinus. Taxonomy (NCBI): domain Eukaryota; kingdom Metazoa; phylum Arthropoda; class Arachnida; order Sarcoptiformes; family Pyroglyphidae; genus Dermatophagoides; species Dermatophagoides pteronyssinus. Next base: position 1,206,154 of record NW_027461537.1, read on the forward strand.
TGAATGTCATTGTCCTAATGGCTATCAAGGAAATCCACATGTTGAATGCACGATTCGTAAGTTTTTTATTATGACGAAATTCTTTTGCCATTTTTCTAACAATGAATGATTATAGGTGATTCATGCGTTTCCGATAATGATTGTCCTGGTAATCTAAAATGTCAAATTGATTATTGTTCATGTCCAAAACATCTACATCAATTGGGCACATTCTGTATTGGTAAATTTTTTATTGTGATTACTCAATTCATGGAAAATTCTTACCTTTGATTTTTGTTTGTTATAGCTCAAAGTTTCAACTGTTCTATTCAAATTCCATGCCCATCGAATCAAGAATGCGTATTCATTAATGGTAATACTCATGAAGGAATGTGCATATGTCCTCGAGGTTTTCAACTTTCGTTGGATGGTAGTTGTAAAGATATTGATGAATGTCAACAGAATCAGAACATTTGTGGATCTGGTGCCATATGTACTAATTTGATTGGAAGCTACAAGTGTTCGTGTCCTTTCGGAGGCGATCCATATAATGAAGGATGTCTGACAGATAATTTCCGTGAAGGATGCTTCGTGGACAGTGATTGCGATGCGGACAAAGCTTGTTTGGAAACAAAATGCGTTAATCCTTGCTTGAAAGAAAATAGCTGTGGTCAGAATGCTGTATGCACTGTTCGAAACCATAAAAAAGAATGCAATTGTCGTCCATTGTTTTTCGGTGATCCATATTCAATTTGTCGAAAACCTGTTGAATGTTTATCCGACAATAATTGTCCGGGAAATCTGGTCTGCATGTCGGATCAAAAATGTGGTTGTTCCATTGGATATGAACGACAAATGGATTACTGTATAAGTGAGTTTTTTTGATAAAAAATTATTTTCATTACTTATTCATTAAATTTTTTCCCAGAATCCTCGATCGGTTGTTCATCAACTAAACCATGTAAAGTCAATCAAGAATGTATACTCACTAAAGGAAATGGTTTCTGTGTTTGTATGCGCGGTTTTAGACTCTCTTCAAATGGAGAATGCCAAGGTAAGTCAATGATTTACAAAATTTCATTATTCAAATCAAATTTCGTTTTTGTTTTATCATAGATATCAACGAATGTATTGAACAAACAGGACTATGTGCTGCCAACGCTGATTGTCACAATCTTCCTGGATCATATGAATGTCGTTGTTATGAAAATCATGAAGGTGATCCATATCGTGAAGGTTGTCATTCGACCCCACCACCATTAAAAGGTTGTCTTCAGGACAGTGATTGTGCATTGAACAAAAAATGTAATGCTCATCTTGGAGAATGCTATGGTTCGTATTCTATTTTATATATTCAAAAAGTTTCAAATTAATTATTTTTTATACAGACCCTTGTGTTTCGAAAGAACATCATCTTGGCTACAAATGTGGTCTGAATGCTATTTGTATAACTGAAAATCACAATCCTGAATGTTATTGTCCACCCGGTTATGAAGGCGATCCATTCAAATCCTGTCATAAAAAGATCATCTGTGGTATCGATTACCATTGTCCAGGCAATTTAATTTGTTTGGATAGTAATACTTGCGGTTGTCCACCGAATTTCTTACAAGAAAATGATTATTGCTACATGAAATCATTGAATTGTACAACCAATAATCCATGTCCAACTAATGAAGAATGTGTATACACTGGAAGCCTAAATGGTTTTTGTGTCTGCCCACATGGTTATGAATATCATCCAAGTGGTGAATGTATTGATCTCAATGAATGTCTTCACGTACATTGCGGTTCCGGTGCTGCTTGTAACAATAAACCAGGCGGTTATGAATGTAGTTGTCCGCCAGGTACCGTTGGTGATGCCTATGTTAAAGGATGTTTCGAAATAGAAGGTTGTATTTCTACATTCGATTGTGCTAGTGATCGTGAATGCGATATTGGTAGCAAACAATGCATCAGTCCATGTTATATTTGTGGTCCACATACCGAATGTACTGCTATAGATCATCGAGCTATTTGTACTTGTCCACCAGGTAGAATTGGCGATCCATTGGATAAATTAGTTGGTTGTTATGAAGAACCAGATTTACCGATTGAATCTCGAACTATTCCACCGCCATCGGAAATATTAGGTTTGTAAAAGAAAACTGAAATAAATGAAAATGATCTAACGTTTTTTTTCAAATTTTAGTCATGTGTCTGGCTGATGGTGTACAAGTCAGCGTTCAATTGGATAGATTCGATGGTCTTATTTATGTAAAAGGGCACAGTCAAGATCCACAATGTCGCAGATTGGTCACAAGTGGTGAAGGCGATTCCATTGATTTCAAAGTTTTATTTGGTCATTGTGGATTGATTCATATTGATGGCGAAGCATCGTTTGTGTTGGTTATTCAAAAACATCCAAAACTTATCACTTATCGAGCTCGAGCTTATCATATCAAATGTGTTTACAATACTGGTGAAAAAACCGTAACATTGGGATTCAATGTCAGTATGATTACTACATCTGGAACTATTGCCAACACTGGTCCACCGCCAACATGTATTATGTCGATCTGTACGTTGGATGGTAAAGAAATCAATAGTGCTGAAATTGGTGATGATCTTATACTCAAAGTTGATGTACAACCAGATTTTATTTACGGAGGTTTTGCTCGAAGCTGTTTTGCTAAAACCATGGAAGAGGAAGGTGAATTTCAATATGAAGTTACTGATGAAAATGGTTGTGCAACCGATCCGAGTATATTTGGAAATTGGGAATATGATCCGCATAAAAAATCATTGATGGCTCGATTCAATGCATTTAAATTTCCAAGCAGTAATAATCTAAGATTTCAATGTAATATCCGTGTATGTTTTGGATCATGCCCACCGATTAATTGTGATGGTATCGATGCTTTTGGTCGTCGTCGACGTCGACGTCAAATTGAAGTTGATGAAGATGATTTTATACTTACCGATACATTTAAAGAAGGTGCCCTTCGTGAAGAAATTATGGTACAATCTAATGCCATTTTAACGTTTGAAAAACACGGTTTACAACAATCAGAAAATATTATCGAAAATGATCCCATTCATGTTGAAGATATCGAACATGTTTGTTTACCAAAACTTGGTCTAATCATTTCAATGATTATTACTACATTGTTGGCATTAGTAGCTGTAGCTGTTGCCATATCTTGTTGGCTAATGGCCTATCGTCGTCGTCCAAAAGGTGTTGGACCATTACCACATCCACCGGATTTTCCTAATCCATTATATACGACACCTGATCCTTCATTAATCGAACCATTACCCGATTATTATCCATCGATGCAAAGACATATGTAAAACATTTATATTTGTATCATCATTATCATTTCAAAATTAATCATCTGGAAAAAAATTTGGGATTTCGCTCATTTTTTGGTAATGGAAAACAACAATAAAATTGGGGAAAAAATTATCATCATAATTGATCGAAGATTATTCGTGCCAAATTTTTTTTCTCGATCGTTTCTTATTTTTTTTTTAAATATTTGCTGGTCATTTCTTTTCATTCTTTTTTTTTGGTATTATTTTTTCGGGCAGCTTACATTACCACTTTGAAAAAATTTAATTTTTTGATGATTCTCTCTTAGTTTTTCTTTAAAACCAAATGCACACATCACTACTCACTTACCTAATTTTTTACTTACATTTTACAATATAAATACAAGAATTTCCTTTACAAATATGGCAGCTATTTTCATTTTAATAAACACCTACCATATGATACAATCAACTGAATGATATATGATAGGGATGATTGATTTCAATTTTTCATCTAAATCTTTAATTTTATGTAATTTTTTCTGAAATAATTTTGTGTAAATAGATACTCTTTTTTTTGTATTATACTTTTTTTTTTGGTTTAAATAAAAATTTTAATTAAATAATCTCTCTATAAGATTTAAATTTAAAAATGTTTATCTGAGGTAGTCGCTTGATTTATGCTTAACTCGTCATCATAGTTTTAACTAGTCAATGAAATTGAAAAAAACATGATTTTTTGGTTTATTGATTTGGTTTTATTTCCCAAAATGAAATTAATTTATTATTGGACAAATATATCTTTGATGATTATTATAATTCAAAAATGTTGACAAATCCAATTAAATTAGTCTTTTTTGTGATGATGATTAACAAAAAAAAAAATTGATGGTTTGAATGACAGGGAAAAAATTAAAGTGAAAAAAATTCCATAAAATAAAAAGATGATGCAAATACACAGATGATGATGATAATGTGATTTATTGTAAAAAAATGATAAGTGAATTGAAAACAAAATTTATATAAGGTGAGATGTAGAGACAAAAAAAATATTGCAAATAAATTATCTATATAAAACTAGTCATTTTTTGAATTTTCAGTTGAGAATATCTGGATGTACACCATGTTGTGATTTCAAATGTTTTCGCAATGTTATACGCCATGAATATTCTTTATCGCATAAATGGCATGGATATTTTTCATTTGAATTCAGATGTACTGATGTAATATGATCATGCATTGCATGATAACCATAGTAAACTTGTGGACAATGTGGACATTGTTTTTGTCCGGCTTTTTCTCGACCAGAATGTAAACGTTGTACCATATCATCAACGGATAATGTTGGTGGTCGTCCACGTCTAGAACGATTCTGGTTAATAACTACGGCTGATGATGATGATGACGAAGAAGATGATGACGATGAAGATGATGATGTTGAAGATGCTGCAGTAGTTACTGTAGTTGCTGCCGTTGTAGATACTGTTTTTCCATTGGGCGATGATAATGATCCATTGTGTTTATTGTGAGAACCTATGTGTTTTTGAAATGATTTAATAATTTTTCAGTTTCAAACATTTATCAACTTACCATTAGATTTGGAATTATTAGAAGATGACAAAATCTGGGATGGTTGTGGTGATGATGATGCTGAATGATCATGATTATGATTATTGGTCATTGTTGATGGAAAGAACAATCCTGGAAACGGTGAGGATGTATCCAATGAATTGTTTAGACTTGAATTCGAACCATTATCATTGGTCCTATTTGATTTACTACCGCTATTGCAACTTCCTCCATATTTAGGTGGACGACCACGACCACGTTTTTCGCCACCGCTCGAACCTGTAGATCCGTTCGCAGATGGAGCGGGTGATGGTGTCGATTGCGGTGGTAGTTGTTGAATACCGGATATTGTAGAATTTTGTTGACTTGCAGCTGCTGCGGCCATAAATAAATTCGTATTAAATGCTGAAAATGGCGCCAACGCTGCTGCTGCTGCTGCTGAAGAATGATCAACACCTAATGATGGCGATGGTCCAAATGTGGCCAATGTTGTTGCAGCAATTGCACGAGCGGCTGCCGTAGATAATGTTGATGTAACACTAGCAGGAAATGAACATGATCCATATACTGATGTTGGTGAAGTTGACAGGCTCAATGGTGTGGATCGTTCATTCGAAAGTGAATTTGGAGTTCCATTAGCTGTAAAAGCTGATGTTGCATTCAATAGTGAATTATTAGCGGTGGTTGTTGATTGATTTGAAGCCGAAAACATTTGTGACATCATCTGAATACGTGCAGCAGCAACAGCTGCAGCAGCTGCGGCTGCTGCCGCGGCAAATGATGCTGATGATTCTGTAGATGTTACAGTTGATGATGTGGGTAATACTAACCCGTTAGACATTGATGTCACCGGATCAGAGTGTATTAGATTATTGTTGCTATTACATTTCTTAAGAAGATCATCATATATTGATGAATTGCGACGATTTTTATTTTTTCGATTATGACGATTTTGTTTAGCAGTATTATCGCCGCCATTACTCATGTTGGCAGAACCATTTCGTACTGATGAACGATTGATGGATAAATCAACACCATTTGCTGAATCATCAGTTTCATAGTATCCATCATCATCGACAAGATCATCATCAAAACTATCATCGACTAGATCATCGTCATCGTCTTCACTTGATATGACTAAATTAGATATACCACCCGTTTTGTTATTTTTGTATGCGGATGAACCTTTTTTATTCGAATATTTATTCACTCGTCCATTGGTTGTTGGTTTGGAATGAACACCATTTTTTCTTTCAGCATTATTATCACCTTCATATGGTGATGATGGTTTATCATCATCGACAACATTTATCTCTTCTTCTTCTTCATCATCATCTTCATTCTTATTTTGTTTTTCTTTTCTAACATCATCCGATTTCGAATCATCTATAATCAGTTCATTGTCAAAATCATGTTCTTTTTTGAATATTTTTCCCGATTTTATTTTCAACAATAATTGAGACCGAATTTGTTGACTTGAAGAATTTGTTGATTTTATCTCTTCTTGTGAATCATGTTTCGTGTTTTCCGTTTCTAATTTGACTTTTTTTCTTGTTTCGAATGCAACATTGTTTATTAATTGAGATCCTTGTACTGATGAGTTTTCGATGGATGAAGGTGAGGCTGCTGTAATCGATTCAGATGAACGTTTCCGCTTGGTCATTAATTGATGGGCATAATCGTCCATATCTGATGGTGGTGGATTATCCATTGTTGTAGATGATGATGATGATGATGATCGATCTGATAATAATTTGGAATGTAACGGATCTGATTCAGAAGGGTTGAGATTGTTATTCGAATCTTTTGTTGTATCATGATTTTTGGTTGTTGTTGAATGATTATCTGATGAATTACTATTCAAAAAAAAACTTTAAAACCTAATCACTAGATGGCAATGAACAAAACTTACATTAATTTCAAATCGATTTGATTTGAATTTATGTTATGATTATGATTTAACGATGATAAAAAAGGATCGCTATCAATCATTGTTGTTGATTGATGATGACCATCCTTTTGGCTGCTGTTAAGTATACGTTTCTTAAAATTTCCCATACTATTTCTTAATGATGGTGATGATGATGATGAGATATTATTTGTTGATGTTTTAGTCGTATTGGTCGTTGTCGTCGTCGAACAGCAACGAATATTCCATTCTTGAACGCCTTGAATTTGAAAAAAATTTGCCGCCTGTATCACTTCATCCAAATGTTCTTGTCGTACGGTTATTTCACCTACAAATGAAAAAAAAAGAATTTATAAGCTCAATTTCATTTCAAGAATTTTTTTTTAAAAATTGAAAGAATAAAATGAAATAATGTTTATATTTCCGGTCTCGAAGAGAATATCAACAAATTCTCATTCCAAAAATATTCCCATTCTGGAAAATGTTTATTTTGTTTTCGGTGAAAAGTTTTTTTTTCTCACATCGAACAAAACCGGAAAAAGTTTCGAACAAAAAGAAGAGAGAGAGAAAAAAAATAATTTTAAAATTTCAGAAATAATTTATTCACATTCTGAATCAAGATTCAATTCGATTTTTTTATTCTCTTATTTTCCTAAATATTTCTTCGAAAGAATAAAGAAACTGAATGGGAAAAAAACAGCCAGAAAAAAGTTATGCAGAAAAAATATTTTCATTTTCCGTTGAATTCGAGAAAAAGAGAGAGAGAGAGAGAGAGAGAGAGAGAGAGAGAGAGAGAGAGAAAAGAATCGAATAGATAAAAAACTTGAAGTTCGATAGAACATTGAATGATGATGGGAAAAATTTCTCCAGAAAACAAAAACAACAAAAGCATTTGAATTTGATTCTGGGAATTTTTTTCCCATCCCTTTGTTGTTGATGCTGTTATTTTATCATCGATTTTTTGTTTTGTTTTATTTGTGTGGGTGATTGTTTTCAGCAGTTTTTTTTCCTTCTTCTTCAATGCATTCTTTGTGTTTGATTCAAAGTTGTGTGTGTACACTCTGTTATTTTTATGTTCAATATAAGTATAGAATAAAGAATTTCCATATTCTGTGTTTGGTTTTTGTTGTTGTTGTTTTTTTTTGTTGCATTTGATATTTCAAATTCTTTTCTTTGTTCGTTTTTTCTTTCTCTCTCACTCTCACACTTTTAATATTCGTTTTGCATATATGAATAAATGTCGACAACGAAAACAACCATGCATATGACGATGAATGATATTTTATTTTTTTTAGGCAATTCTTTTTTTTCATCTGGCTTGCTTGACGATATATTATCGAAAATGATGCCGAAAAAAAAACAGAATAAAGAAAAACAGTCGACGATGATGATAGAAGAAAGAAAAAAAAATTTCATCTTTTAGATGTAAGATGAAGGATGGGGGAGAAAAACAAAAAGTTGAGAAAATTCCGAAACTAACAATGGGAAAAAATTGATGGAAAAGAATCGAAAGAATAAGAAAAGCAGATGATTTTTTTGTTGTTGTTGTGTGGAATGAATGAATAAAAATATGCTTTAAGCATCTAAACAAGAATATCGAATCGAGAAAAGAGAAAAAGAATGCAAACATTTGTATTTAGAAAGTACCGCACAGATTCATATGAATATTTTTTTTTCTTTGGTTGTTGGCAAAAAAAAACCATCATTTTTTCTGTTTCTGTTGTAGAAATGGATCGAATTTTGGTAGAATGAAAAAAATTTCATTTAAAGCAGACCAACTTGAGAATACACACAGAAAAAAAAGAATTTCATTCTCATTTCTTTTCGATACTATCTTTCACACCACCAAATTCAATCAAACAAATCAACATCGGTGAATTGAAGAAGAGAAAAAAGAGAAATTCATTTTTTTCAACAGAATTTTCGCTCATCTAAGAATATGAAGACAATCGATTTTCTTCTAAACGTAAAAATGTAATAAATTTTCTCTATCTCGATTCAGTTATTATTATTATTATTTTTTTTTTTTTTTTGCTGTTTTATTTTGTCATCCGAAAAAAAAGTTTACGAAATTTTCTTCAAAATCATTGGAATGTTTTTTTGTTGTTGTTGTGATTGTCGATACCATTGTGACAGGCAAAAGAATGTACCATTTTTATTTTTATTTTTCCCAAAAAAAGAATGGTACAATAGATAAAAAAACGACAGAAAAAAAATGACAGGCAACGAAAAAAATGAATGGCAAAAAAAATAACATTTTGTTACGATAGAAAATATCCACACAAAAAAAATTGATAAGATTTCCCGGAAACTTTTTTGTCTTTTTTTTTCACAACCAAAAAAAAAAATTCATTCCGAACATAAAAAATCATTATAAAACAATGAATCTTCCTTGTCGATCATTTCAAATAACAAAAACAAGCAACAACAACAAAAACCAAAATGAAAAATTACAAAAAATCAATAGGCACACTTTCTAACAACCTTTTTTTTTGTTGATCTGATTAATCATTAAAAACATTATATATGATAAATTGAAAAAGAGAATTTAGAAGAAGAAAAAAAATGCTAAAATGAAATTCTTGACATAAATGATAATGAAAACGACAGTAAGAAGACACTATCACACTGGGGAATGTTTGCAAACAAAAACGACCCATAATATTAATCAGAAAGAAAATTTTTAGTTAATTAATTAGCTTAAGATTATAATGATAAGAATAGAATGATTTTCCTTCCTTACAGAATTTTAGGTATATGTAAATTATAATTGTTTTTTTTCTTCTTGTTTTGATCATTGTTAAACATGAATATGGTTAACAAAAAAAAACTTATGAAAGAAACAAAAACAACAACAAAAACTTTTCTGTAAAATGAATTATAATGATAAGAATTTTTGTTTCCATTGAATTAGTAATCAATCTTTTTTGTTTTTCAAGAATCATATATTGTCATTGGAAAACAAAACAAAGTGAAGAATTCAGTTTTTTCTACTAACGCTTCAATTGTATTCTTGTTAAACAAAGAATCAGCAAGAGAGGTAACAATTGATTTTATTGAACAATTTTTTTTTCGGTTACGAAAGTAACGGAACAACAAAGAAATTGGTGTTTCTTTTTAACAATGTCCACCAGAAGTCGTTACTAGTTACTGTTTTTTTTTTGGACAATTTGACAAACAAACAAAATGAAAACAAGAATAATAAATTCTTCGACAAACCAAATCAGGATTCATTTCTTTCATTTTACCAAATGAATTGAATATTTAATCGTTTTGTTTTTGGTAGTCGGTTATTCGGTTTTTTTTGTTTTGTTTCTCATTTTCACTCTTTCTCTCTCTCTCTTTTATTTATCGTCATTTTTTTTTCTCAATCTCATCAATTCAGCAATATTTGTACAGAAAGTGAACCAAAACATTCGAATTTATGTGTTTATTTTTTGTTCTAAAACAGATTCTGATGTTATTATTTTCCATACATTCATTTTTTCTTATCCTTGGGTTTTTTTTCATAGTAACCATTATTCGGAATTTTTGTTTTTCGAAGCTGATTTCATTTCATTATTATTATCATCATCATCATCATCATTTTCTTTCACAATCATTTTGCCTGTAGTTTTTTTCTTTCTTCTTTTATTATCATCATAATTATTTTCGGGTTTTTTTTGCTCACTTCTTTTTGCCATAAACATTTTTTTTTGGAATTTTATTCTGGGTTGTTGTTTTCATTGTTTTGTTTTTTTGTTTCGAGACAATCATGGTTTTTTTTTCTCATTTTATTTTGTTTGTTTGGCTAGGTTGCATTTTTTTTTCTTTTTTCGTTTAACTGGATACATTCTTTCCAAATTCTATTTGGCTTTTTTGTTGTTGTTGTTTATATTCAATTCATAAAAGATTTAGAAAAAAAACCAAATTCACGGTTTTATTTTTATTATGATTATTATTATTATTTTCGAAAAAGGAAAAAAAAGCAAAAACAAAAACGATTAAATCGGATTTGTAACAGAATTTTTTTTGTTACATGTTTGCATTCACTTTCCTTAACGTTTTCAAATGGTATTTCTTTTTTTTTCTTTTTTGTTTATTTATTCTATATATTGAAATTCTTGAATGATTTTGGTTTGCTCGATTAGCAAGCAAAAAAAACTTTTATCCAAAAACAAATTAAAGAGAAACAAATCGTTTGACCGAAAGGTGTATTATTGTTTGCCTTAGGCTTTACCCGATGATATATGATTCTTAGAAACAGAATGCAAAAAAAAACATTTAATTTATAACAATATTGATTATTAAACATCCAGGAAGAAGAAGTAATGATAAAAGAATTTCTTTGGGACGAAAAAAAAACACAAAAATTAAACAACAAAAATATCCAGGGAAACAAAAAAAAAAACAAGGGAAATGAAAAAAAACCATTCACTTAATCATTAATTTTGATCATTGAAAGTTTAGCAATTAAAATTATCATCCATATTTGACCATGTGATAATCGAATTTTTTTCATTGTGATTGGGAAATTAGAAAAACAAAAATTATGAACAAAAACAAAAACAAAACAAGAACAAAACCAATGATAATTTTTCATCATCAACATTTTTTTTTGCACAATAATAAATGATGAATGGACAGAATCAAAAAAAGAATAGAAAACAAGAGACAAAGAATTTCATTTTCATTCTGATCACATTGAAAATAATAATCATTATCATCGCCACCATCAATATGGAACGCCAATCAACGCACAGAACAAAAAAAAATCAAAGATATTGGAAATTCCTTATTCGTGCCATCGAATTGTTTTTTGTTTTTATTCCCCAGTTCAATTATTATGACATTTTTTTCCCTGTTTTTGTTGTTGTTAATTTAGCTTTGATTTTTTATCATTATTTCCTCTCAGCCTTTTCTTTTTATTTCGCAAAACGAAAAGATTCATGCAACAACAAAAAAAAAAACGAGACAAAAACAGAATTTTACCAAAACAAATCTTGAATCAGATTTTTCATTTCACCCTCCTTCTTTTTCGAACCAGGAATGTTGTTTCAATATACACAACCAACCAACCATACATTGATCGATGACAGTCACCGAAAAAAAAGTTGAAAAAAACGATTACGCTATTCTCTCGGATTTTTTTGTTTGATAAAAAGAAAGATGGCAAAAAAATCAATATGAATTCTACATAATTAATATTTAATCATATTATCAATAATAAATATTCTTTTTTTTCAATTCAATTCATTCATATTCTTTGGAACAACTATCTTCATCAGTGGCAACACAGTGGTGGTTACATTGAAAATTTCCGAAAAAAAAATGAATCAAGAAAAACATTTTCTATCAAATATAGACGAAAAAACCACAACAAAAAACAATGAATGTTTTTTTTTTTGTATGGCGTAATAGTGATCCCTTGATTGGAAACTAAAACTCCAGAAAAAATTATCCCAAGATTATTAATGAGAATGGAATTCGGTGGAATTGTCGATAAGATTTTCTTCAAGATAAAATTGTGTAATAATGATAACAAGGAAAAAAAATGCAAATCATTTTTTGATCATTCATTCAAGAGAATGATAATTATTCTCATCATCATCATCAATTTTATATATGAAAAAAAAATAAAAGAAATACATTCTCTGGAATACTTTATTTCATTCGAGGTTTATCGATAATTTTCACTTCAAGAATATAATTCTGAAGAAAATGAATGTTATTCGGAAAAGAAAAACTTTTTTTGTGTATGGTGTTTCCATTAATCATCGTCGATCAATGATGATGTGAAAAAATGAAGAAAAAAAACAACAATTTTGTTTTTGCAAAAAGCAAGGCGATGAAAAAACCATTAGAATTGAACAAATGAATGAATGAATGCAAAATCATGAAACATTCTTTCCATTATCATTATTTTAAACAATTGACAATTTTTTTCCAGCAAATCGATAATGATCACAAACACACACAGGTGTGTTTTGGTGAATATCCATTCATTCATATTTACAATCGTAAAAACACAATCGAATCATATTTGGTCAATTCATTTTTCTTGAAATATTCTTATGATGATGTACACGAAACGATTTGTTTGTTGTCTATTTTTTCCAATAATAACGATTGGTGTTTCAAGGTTAGAAATATGTTGAATCCGATTGAATAGGCAAAGACATCTTTATTTTTTATTTTTTTATTTTTTGTTCGTTGTTAAATTAATTGCAATTTTTCAAGTTTTTGAAAAAAAATATGAAAACAAATTGTCATCATCAGACCGAACGAAAAAAAAATGAAAATGTCAATCAAAATGAAAATAGATTTTATTTCACCTTGAAATCATTTTTCTGGAGAAAAAAATGGCAAAATTGAATATCATCAGTCAAATGATATTCAAATGAATTATTAGATTTGAAATTTGACTTCTTTTTATTGTTGTTGTCGACGTTTATTTCTCTATAAACAATACAAAACAACAAAAAAGATAAACGAAATTGGCATCAACAACATTGTTTATTCACATTTATCATCAACAAAAATCATTGAGATTTTGAACAAAAAAAAATGATGAATAGCAACATCAACATCTCAAATTACATTTCATTTAGATGTTGTTTGAAAAAAAAGATTCCCTAATGTTGTTTCAGAATTCTCGAAAAGAAAAAAATGAAACAAAAAAAAAACAATGAAACAAAAATAGAAAAGCAATTTGATACAAAAATCTTCAAGTTGTTTGTCCGTCGTCAACAGAAATCAAAATCAAATTCTACTTTATTTTCCATAATGTCATTTTTTCTATTTTATTTGGTCAATTTTGTTTGTTTGTTTGTTTGTAATTCTCTTTACCGATTTCAATCGATTTCTTTTATTATTATCATTATTATCGTCGTTTATCCAATGAAAACAAAAAAAAAAATGAAAAAATGGTAGAATTGTAAATGTTTTTGTGTATGTGTGTTTCTATGGACAAAAATAAATAAAGAATCGAAAAAGGAAAAAAGTGATCAAATATCCAATATCATCTATGAAAAAATTGCAACATTTAGAATATTCTATTTGATTGTATTGAGTTAATAATGGGAAAAAAATGAAAATCAACAACAACAACAACAACAACAAGGTTAAATAATGATCATCATTCATAAATGATGATAGAATTCCAAAAAAAACGAAGAAATGTTTCAAGGAAAAAATGTCTCGTAAACTTTTCTGTTGTCGAGAATTCATAGGAAAAAACAAAAAACCAATTTTCATTTTTTGTTTGTTTTTTTCACAAATAAACAAAAAATTGAAGAAAAAAAATCAAATCAAATTGAATGACAACAAACCGAAATGAACGAACCGAACAAAATGAAACACTAAATGAATGAAAAACATTCTGGAAAGAAGAAAAAATCAATCAATTTTTCCGTCTACTGTTTTATTTTATATTTTGATTTTGTTCTGTTTTTTGTTGTTGTCTGCCTTTACTTTGTTTCTTTTCGATTCGTTATTTCAGTTGTTTTTTTTTTCGGAGAATTTCTTTTCTTTTTTTTGCCCCGATGTTCCCAGGAAACTCAAATGAACGAACAAAAAAAAAAACATTGTTGCAGCGAAACGAAAATTGAATTGCAAACAGAATCAACAACAACAACAAAAAAACGAATGAAAATGATTCCGATAGAAAGAGCTAGAGATTGAAGACTGATGATGATGATGAAAAAATTTATTATTATCGAGTAGTGAATGAATGGAAAAAAATGACTATAGTAAAGAATAAGCGAAAAAAATTATCAATAATAGTGCCTGGATTCTGGAGGATTTTTCTTTTCTTTTTTTTGGTGGAAAATCTCCCTCATCATTCGATCATTCGATGATGATGATGATTTTTGTCCATCGATATAGCAAATGAATGAGGGTGGAATAGAAAAAAAACGGGAAATTTTTTTAGCTAGAGATTTCGAAACGAATGAATCCTGAAAAGTTCTGTATACAGAACGAATCGAACGAAACAAAAATGACAAACATTACGATGAAAATGTTTGTCATTTTTTTCTTCTTCTCTTCGGAATATTTCTCAACAATCCCGAAAAAAAAAGTATGAAAGAAAAAGAAAAAATCATGATGATGGAAATTCGAATGTAATGTGTGATGGGAAATTGTTGTTCTGGTTGCATTGTGTTGAAACATTCGTGATATGAAGATAAAATTATTATTATTTCTATAGAATTCAAAATAGTCAGGAAAAAAATTCCAGAATTTTATTCTAAACTTCATTTTTCCCCTACAAAAAAAAAAAGATATGGATAGAAGAAAAAAAAATGGTTTTCAATTTTGTAAATTTTCGCTTTCAAACAAACACCATTTATTTAATGATGATGAGGAAGAAATGAAATTGTTTTTCCAAAAAAAAATGTTGCAATTATCAATCGGATTATCAATGATCAACAACAACAACAACAACAACAACAAAAAAGAGTGTGGGTGGAGTGGTAAACAAACAAACAAACAAACAGAATGAAATGAAATTCAATTCCAAAAACAACAACAACAACAAAACAAAAACAATCATAAAGCAAATATGGTAGAATTTCGTTTGTTTAAAAGAATATTTTTGTTTTGTTTTGTCAGTCAACACATATAAAATAAATTCGTTACAAGTTTGTATTTATCGTTTGTTGCCAGCCAAGAAAAAAAATTCAATTGAATTTTTTTTTCTTTTTCTTCAACCCCCATCATCATCATCATCATTAACATGGAAAATTCTGGATCCCACAGACAGAACTTTTCGTATATTTTTGTTGTTTGGTTTACCATTTTCAAAATGAAACTAATTCTCCGGAATCTCATTTTTTTCTGTCCATTTTTGCTACAATTCTAGGAATTTGAAAGAAGTTTCTGCTTCTTCTTCTTTATCTTTCCGGAATATTGATGTGTAACAGCCACAAATGACGTCATCAAAATGATAGAAAATGATAATCAATTTATTTGATTGATTCGATAGATTATTTATTTTGTTTTTCAGTTATTTTCGGATCGAAATCTGTTCAATATTCATTCATTCATATTTTTAGATGAATGTTTTTATTTGTAATTCTATCTATTCGAAATCAATTCACCATTCATCACGAAGATATTTCGAAAATTTCTTCGTTTAATTTCTTCGGTTCTTCTACACGTTCGTGAAAATTGATTTTGTTTTAAACGGAAAAAAAACTTTCATTAAAATTTCAATGATAAAAAAGAAATTATTCATTATGTTCATCATTGGAAATGTAGGGAAAAAACGGAATACAGAGCAAAAAATTCAAGGGAATCAAATTGAAAAACACACAACTTGGAAATTTGAAACTTTTTTCGTTTTCAATAACGAAAAAAAATTTGACATAACAATCATTTTTTTGAAAAAAAATAATTGAAAAACAAATGAGAAAAACATATTTTGTATTTCCAAGGAAAATTGAAATAAAATTTTGTATAAAGTTTGTTTATTTATTTTTTTGATCAAAATTCCTGTAAAGAAAAATGATTTTTTTTTTATTTTCAGTTTTCAATGATCATCATGTAAGAAGTAAGAATGATGATATACATCATTGGAAAAAAAACAAAATTGAAAAAAAATATGATTCTCGAGAAAAGAAAATCCCCAAGAAACATACTTTCTCGTACTTTCAAACCACCCACCATGAATGATGATGATGATGATGACAACAACGGAAACAACAAAAGAAAACGAAAAAAATTGATGCAGTAAAGAAAAATTCCGAGGAAATAGAGCAAAAAAAAACATTTTTTTTTCAATAACAAACATCCTTATGAAACTGGCTATTCTCTGTGTATATGTTCTTGTGATTATATAGACAAAAACTTTTCGAAAACTTTCTCTGATGATGAAATCTTGCAATATAGAAATATGATGAAAATGGAACAAAAAATGATAACGAAAAGTTTTCATTGTCGTAAACTGAGAGAAAAAACATCATCTCGTGGCTATTCGATGATGATACAAAGTATTTGTGTGTGTACGCCAAAACACACACTCCCCAGAAAAAAAGAATCGTTAAATTTTTTCATGTTTCGATATTTCAGAAAAAAAATGAAAAATCATCCACAGATCCTACGTATCAACATTTCTTCCTCTTTTTTTCCCATAATCATTCTATGTTTGCATTGGAATTTTTTTTGCATCACTTTTTTTTCCATCATGGCTGGAATGTAATAGTTTTTTTTTGTTGTTGTTGTTGATTTTCATTCACGATTCTGGAAAGTTAGAATTGCCGTGACTGACAATGGCAACGAC